>NC_088301.1:46519799-46819799 GCF_032854445.1 Liolophura sinensis | reverse complement strand
TACCAAATGAGAGAGCAAGTTTTCTACGTCCCTATCAACTGCTGCTGCCGAAGATACAACTGTAACATGAACAAGAAATATTCTATCCCTCAACTGTTGTAAAAATTTTCTAATATGGCGAACTGTCATCACTGAGGAGCCGATTCGCGATGTGCAGTTACTGATGAACCATGTGATTAAGCATGTGCTGACCCATTTTTTGTTTCCTGAAAGTTCCTGGAGCAAACCTGGCCATTATTTTACCAATTCATCATTATGCTGAATTCCCATGGACCTTAAACATTTTGATTAAGTCTTCCCACCTACCTTCCGGACTCTATATCACAGTGCTTCACATGCATGTCGAAGTTGAATACAAACTGTTACACACTTTAATTTAATACAGTGTACCATGTTGGAGACGTGTAACAGAACTGAGTCGTTTTATTCACACATAATTATAACTTGTCGTGTTATGTTATTTATTTGATCGGGATTGCAAGTTTTCCCCTTTGTGTATGCTATAATATTATTTGTAAAAAATATGTGTGTGATAAAGTGAATAAATCTATTTAAACTCAAATTATATCATCTCTTTTTTTTTATTCTTTAGTTACTTAATCTGTATTCATTCGCATGAAATTAAAATACCAAAATCTCCTGAGGTTTAACCCATGAAACAGGATTCTACACTGAAACATGTGTATTCCTCATTATTGCATGTGAATTCAGCATACTGGCATGTACAAGCCTATTGAGACAGGTTATACATGACAGTAATACCTGATGGCATGGCTCCTCCGCATCGAGCCCAGGGACTCGTTGTGATCTCGTTGCCTACATGTTTCTTTAACCTCTTGAACGTGCACACCCACCGAGTAAACATACGGCTCATGTCGCTTACCTGATGGTACATCCACGAATAGAAAAGAATAATTCTGTGAGGTCTGTTCACGTTTAACTTGAATGACTAAAGGAAATACCAGACCCTACTGCCTAGCTACACGGCCTATATAATAACCTTTATTAATAAACCTTTTCTTGGATAGCTGTGAGAGTACGTTTAATCAGCCGGGTTGTTACGTACGAGTTAATTTTCGTAGTCTGATATCGTATACAAATGTCATATGAAGATAATAGGTCTTCATGGTTTTGTTTTCATAATGTTGGGCCTATAGCCCATGGGGTAATACAAGGCTATAAATACGCGTCCATAAAGTACTTACCTTGGTTGTCGTATTTGAATCCTGTTTGACGAAAAACACACTGTACTAATAACTTATCGGCTGGTTCAGAATGTGGCAAGTAGATCATGCAGATATATTCCAGGGACGCACAAAAAGATCAGGTTGTGGTCATCAAACCATGCAGAGCCGCCCACATATCATAAATTCTCGTTACCATAGATCGATATAGGAAGTAACCCTGAAGCTATATGGAACAATGACCATACATCAAAAACCATACCTTGGTCAAAGTGATAACGGTCTAATTTTAAAGATTTGTTTCTTGTCTATAGTACAGATCAAGATCACATCGCGTAGCAGATTTTGTCTTACCTTCTGTCTTTTTAGGTGAAATGAACCCTTTTGCACAAGGCAATTGCATTCGTCTTGGAATATGACGTATACATATTTCGCTTTGCTGCAGCCTACGCCACAAGAAACTAGTGTGCCAAATATATTTTTGTGTGTGTGTCATATTATTGTAGCTAATCCCGCTTAACCCCGGGCCAGGGTTGTATAAGCATTCATGTGTACTATATCAACATATTGCTTTTATGAACAGTTGCAATCATAGCGCGGTTAAGATACCTGTATTTGTATTCGACCTGGCAATCATCCACGGACTTTGAGTTTGAAATTTGAATTGGACACCATGCCTACAATTCGCCTCCCTGTCACTGAAAACCGATAACTGTCTCTGTTACATGTTACCAGCTTTATTTGATTCTTATATATTATTTCTTACATATTCCCATGAGAACTCTGACTGAATATATCTATTGATTGTTGTTAAACTGCGTAAATCACCAGTCAAATAAATGAATAAATGTTTAACGCCGTAATGAAGAATTCTTCCTGGTGTGATCTCAGGTTTATGGAAACTGGCGTGCCATTAATAAGCCATCACCCTTAGCTAGGTACCTGGCAAACTTCCTTGAACAGGAGGCCTCGCGGGATTCATTGATTAAGTGAAAGTACCTTTAACTGTCTGAGTTACTGACTGTTCACTGATACGTTATAAGTGTGTTTATATCAGTTAAAGAGAAAGAAGCCTTTGTTAAAAGAGAGAAGAAAATCACGGTACATCATTGGAAACCCTTACGAGATTGACCTGTATACCTTTGAAGCAGATCTTCGGATTTGTCAGGAATATCTCCAATGTACATATAGTCAGTCAATTACTAAAACGAGTAAGTACTTTTGGTTACCTTGCTAAAATTTACTCGTGTGGTTTTGGTTAGCTACATACAACATGGTATCATAGATTGCTATATGATTACACGTTATCTGGGGTTTAAATAATAATGACCATAACTGAGAAATAACTCACACTGTGATGTTTTTATTGCATGCGCGTATGTAAGTCAGACACCTTTTTGCAATAGCCGCAGGCTGCACACCGTATCAACCCGGTACGTCGCACCAGTCACCGTACACACACACAGCTCATATACTTGGGGCGTACCTGGACACGAAAGTTGTTGCCGTTACATTTTCCCATCTTTTCATGCATTTTGAGCAACATATTATACACGCATGTTTTTGTATTTGTTATGTCAGGGGAGAAAACTCTGAACACTGTGTACATCTGTATGTATGAAACAAGGTTTGGATGATCTGGATTTTTTTATGGCTGCATGTCGTGCTGCATGTAATGGGGATGTGGAAGCAGACATAATAGTTCTGTCGTATCATCGTGTGGTAAACTGTGTACCAAAAATAGCTGACCATTATGAATTTTGTGTCCTTAAATGTATTCGTAATGAGGCTTACTTTATATCAAAATATGTTTTGAACTTGACAGATATTTCTTCATGGAGGAATAACTCACGAAACGAAGAAAGTGTAGTAAACTTTCCATCATATCACATTCTACAGTAAGAAAGTCTAAATACGAATCAAAAAATTGATAAGATGAGAAACAGATGAACATTTTAGCAATACAGGCCTGAAAAATACAGTTTATATGTACTATCTGTATGGGTCGCAACAAACTTTCGTAAACCAACCAAAACTGACGTTACACGTCAATAATTACAAACCCAATTCCTAAAACGGTATATAACATAAATCTCTAAAGTACTAAGAAGGTAAACAAAGTACGAAATTGGGAAGGAATCATGCAATAGGAAGCAGTCAACAGTTTTCACTGATGTAAGGAAAACGCATGGTATGTTTTTTGGCGACGGAGTGAAATCTGTATTCAAATCGTGTACCATGCTAGAATCAGTCGTCGATAACCAAACTATGTATCTCAGCTGCGCTTTGACTACAGCTGTTCATGTATCCAACGTGGCGATCTAATTCAGCACGATGGATATACAACACCAACCCCGACAAGGGACACAAGGCCATCCGCAATCCGCAGGTTGCTGGCAGACCTTTCCACGTACCGCAGATATGTTGAAGTAAAAAAACTGTGAAGAACCGTTAGTAAGCTAAATGAACATGTTGAGTTTGTCATGTTCTTCCATAGAGACCTACTTTGCTACACAGTGAACGTATACCAGTACTCTACACAGTGACGTGGCCAAATGCATTATTCATTACAAGTTTCATAGTTTATAGTGGACGTGACTGTTCAAGATTTGGTAGGTATAACTGTATCAGAATCGACTTGTAAAACTCGATACTTTACTTATACTTACACATAAGTACAGTGTGTACAGAACAGAATGTGAATACAGGTTCACTTCATGCCTTGTGCTTTCAACAGAAGAGGTGAAGATTGTGCTTTCAACTGGTGAAGAATTACCTTGAAAACAATTCACCATATGACATGTTAGTACAGAAGAAAAATCTTTATGTTTCGAATATAATTATGAGATTGTTTCATAACCATTTCCAGTGTAAACGAAGTGCAAAAACCGTTGTTGTAGCTACTGTTAAAAATCATGTGAGATATCTCAAGGCATCTTATTTATCTGTAAACTGACTGGCCACAGAGACAATCTATCAAATGCTGACTGAAAAATTTTTCATGTTCACCGACTGTAACGAAAAACCTTAAGGGTTTAGTCTATATGCATTTAATACACAATGAGAGTATACAGGCGGAGTTGAAATTAAATGATGAATATTGGCTTTGTCCTGCTGTCACAACAAACTAATTCTGATTTTATTATAAACATGATTTGAAATTTCAAGACAGACAATAAAAAGTGTAGTTTTTGTTTTCTCGTATTAGCAATCTACGTAACAAGTTTTGTTTGTTATGTAGGTCACATGAAGACCCTTTAAATCCTATTAAACCGAGCTCATTTAGATTTCGATGACAAGGTATCTTTCTGTGCAATGTACTATCCCCCAAGTGATGACAGTTTATGTATCTGCTTATATCTCAATAATGATTTAATGGGTGATTGCCAGATTTCCCATGCGAGGGACCCGTGCAACGTTTTACTTTCACTCAGTGTATAGGTGTATCACTAAATGATTCACTGTAACGTTGAATAATATATATATATATATATATATATATATATATATATATATATATATATATATATATATATATATATATATATATATATATATATATATATATAAACAAACAGCACAACAAAATGATGGTGAAGATGTCTGTTATTTTACGGTGTTCAATTTTACATTTTAATTGTATGTCTGTAATAGGTCATCTATCAACGAAAAAATTCCCAAATAAAACAAAACAATAAAATACGAAAAAGAACTAATCATAAAACTGTTTATGTCCTCCACCTAGAAGTGCGTGGTTGACAAAAAGGTGTATCTGTTTCAAGCGACACGAAATTTACACATTTTGAATATTCCTAATGCAACTTACAAGCTTTATGATAACAGGAATCTTTTGTCGCAAATACTGAATGAACTGAGACATTCGTTATATTGCTACGGTAAGTATCTTGGGCTTGGTAAACACATCTGTTTTATTGCAAGGTACATTTCTGGAAATGTTTTCAAGTTGTAAACAACAAAACTGTAATTTTTCAATTTTTTTTTCGTATGTTTGCAAGGTGTTTATTCAGACATATTCTGAAGGCGTTATTCTGTGTTGACTTATAAAATATACTTTTTGTGAGGCCCTGAAACTGGAAACTGCAACCCAAGTAGTTTTGTCTCCAAAATCAAATTAAAATGTGAATAAATTGCACCGAAAGTTGATTTTTCATACGTTGAAACGATTGAGGAATTAGGGTATACCTTCATTCTCTATCCATATATCTCCTTCATGACAAGGCGTTTCAAGTGAATACTACAACATTGGACTATTATATATTATATGTAATAGACTCACTTGTATTTTTATCATGCATCATGGATAAGAGATTTGTATATATGTATGTTTAAACGTTTTACATTCGTGGGACTGTGTGGCAAGTGAAATATCAAATCAAATACTTCACGCTGAAGTATTCAATCTGTGTTTACTTCAACGAAATCAGTCCGGGGTATTAATACATGTCATTGTTTCTTCCCAATCATCAGGCAAAACCAAAAATGACTTTATTAATTTTCTTTTATTTTTCATTTTCTAATTTTTCCTGACATTTTGTTTTGTGTCAAGTGCTGGCTAATCAAAACCATCCGCAATTTCTTTTATTTTTCATTTACTAATTTCTCCTCACATTTTGTTTTGTTTCTGCTAACAAATCAAATCCATCGGTTTTTAACCAAAAGCGTGGTTGACAATATCCTAGGCTTGACTCAGCTTTATAAACGACGTTGTCCCTGATTGTCTTAAACAAAGTCTAGAAGATGGCAATGCTCAGCATAATATTTAGGTCAATCATCTAGAATGTTATATTCTCATCATATTCTAGGCAATTTTTAAAAGAAATATGCTGATGGGACCTGGTTAAAAATTATTCCTTACTGATTTCATTTTTATCAACAGTCATTAATTTACTATCAACTAATTCTGTTGAATTGCTATTTAAAATAAAGCTTCAGCCAATCTAGAACACGAAAAGCTGAAAAAAATTCCTTGTACGTAGACGGATATATACACAGGCAGACGTCGTTAACGCCGCCAGCCAATTAGTGATGATGTGGCCAACTGAAATCCCTGAGTCTAGAAACTGCTGCTAGAAGCTTTATCACGAGGCTTTTGAGCTGAACCATCTCTCGTGTTCACCGCGTGTGACGAAAAGGTATAAAGATAACAGCTGTATTAATGCACACTGTAGATATTTTCTCCTGGGTCAGTACGTCAGCAAAATAGTATAGATCTAGATCATTTCGTGAAATTTTTTTTTCTCCGCTAAAACGCTAGTAGGATATTATTTCCGTCGTGTCATCAGTTGCGCTAAGCACTTTTATTTTCATTTCCTAATGCGCATATGTTATGTGTCGGATTATTCTCATTGCCCCGCCCTATAAACCATCCCACTGACCTGGCGATGACGTTGGAAAGAGATAATCAAAAATACATCTGTCAAGTTCTCTAAATCTGTATCTATTTTACATTGAACTTGTGGCTTTGCTGAACTATACATATCACATCTATGTTAAATAGGTGAAGGGTTGAACCCATGTACTCTGAAATAATGTATGCGATTTCTCTATACCTGGAAACTATCCAAAGACTAAACACTCCCATCTACTTAACAATGAAATAGCCACAGATGTTTTGTGGCAAGTGAATGAAAAAAATTAACATGTATATAGCATATGAATGCTTAGAATGCACATGTTTATTGTTGTCAGTGCAGATATTGCCTGGTAGTTTGTAGAGGATATTTTTGTGATGATTTAATGAAATATTAACCTTCTGACCATGAAGAGCATCCACATAATACGCTATATGCACAAAAATTAAGATTGTACATGTCCTATCGGGATTGACCAAATATTGCTATTTTCAGTATGGTACTAATGTTATGCAAGTCAGCAATTGTTCACAAATCAGCAATTCTGTTAGAGTGAAATTCAGCTTTTTCACGATTTTGCAGACTGAACATTCGAAATCATAAACACTTAACGTAAGCATCTAGTTATCAATATGAACTTTGTGGGTCTTACAGAAAATTTTGTAATAAGACAGAATAAATGATGACAAATGTAAAAGCTAGACACATTCACATATCAGCGCAAATTCTGCTAGTCTAAGAGTGAAATTCCCATTTTTTTCTAGACTTTGAAGACTGAACATTCAAAATCATAAAACTTAACGTAAGCGTCTAGTGATCAATATGGACTTTGTGGGTCTTACAGAAAATTTTGGGACAGAAAAACTGATGACAAATGTAAAAGCTAGAAACATGGTTTCACGTATCTAGTATCTATCAACATTATATCGTTTACTTGATAAGCATATTGATTGTAGGAAAAGTTCAACGTGTTGATATTTCCTTGGATCTTATATTCCGTACTCAACAGATACACACCGTCTTGAATGCTTGTGCAGAAATTACTCTGATAATAGTGTTTTCTCACTAAATAAAGTTACCTTACTTTTGAGATCTCATTCTCAATGTTTAGCCATGTACTTGTAACACACACATGCCGTAACCTGTATGGCATGTCCACTTTGGTAAGATATACATTTTTATCTGTTTGATACTAATGTTTTCGCTTTGTCGAACTACACAGTATTGGGTCTGCTTATAAACTGTAACGTTTTCTGCTATATAAATGTGTCCTATACTTACCTAAAATTCTATATCAGATCTTTTGTCTTTCTCTGTTCAGTGGAATATGCTGGTCCTCACACTCGTGAATTGTATACTCTTACAGAAATAAGAACATTCCTCCACTATAATATTGGGTATTTGTTTCATATTTGAATCCACGAAAAGGTTATTTTCATCTATATATGTTTCACTCTCGTCACTTACCCTGGGATATAAACGTATGTATAGTATTAGTATTACTTCAACAGCACACATAGGGACATGCATTATTTTGAGTATAGCTATTACTTTAATACTTCAAAAATTTGAATCCATATTTATTTCTGAAGGGCTTTATTATCTCTACATGGGATTCTGGTTTCATGGATCACGCTGGTCTCTGTGTATTTACTGGCATTGTACATTTAAGTGGCATGTCTACACATTTATGTTATTCATCGATGCATATGTAAGTTATATGGCCAATATCATTTGTATATGACACTTATGTCAGTTCATGACTTATAGGTAAGAATAGGTATGATGTATAACGGCATGCAAAAACAATTCTGAAAAAGGAACGTATATATATAAGCTTAGATCTTATATGTAATCCAGACATAGGAGTTCCAAGGTTTGTTTCTGTTGATATAATAACAATGCATTGTAACTACCTTTAGAATTATTGTCAGTTTTTCCTTATTTACATCTATAGAATCCCTTGTATACGGCAGGTGTGAACAGTTACCAATAATTTGATCATGATTACTATGCATCTAACATAGTATGTTTCATAAATTCAGCTCAATATACAGATGAAAAGTCAAGGGTATATATATATATATATTATCTTATGTTACTGTTCCCAAACTCCAAACAAATTCAGAAATTCACCTACAAATACCACTCATCTATTTCTTGACTTCGGTAAGATTTCTGTTAACCCCAATTGAAAGTTAGCCACAAATGCAGCACCTAGATACACCATAATAATTTCTAATTTGTTGATTTAAAACAAGCTTATTGTAAATAACTTTCCATCCAATAGAGGATGGCATGTAGGGCCAATGTGTCTCGAAAGTTATACATGAATTATGTACATATATGTATGGGGTTTTGGGTTTGATTAACTGATTGGTTGATTGGCTGGTGTTTATCTCTGTGAAGGCAGTCAGGTTTTTGGGTGCATTAGTGGTAAACCCCATGCAGAGCGCCCTCATTAATAGCGATTTTAGAGCGCACTAACAAACCTAGTGCATGAGATGTTTTTATTATCACACATAAATTTATATTTCCAGTAATATTTTGTTAATGTGGAAGCTGAGCTGGGGACGTGGCCAATCTGAGTGGTACATCTCGCTAAACGTTCGGAATGTTTTGAGCCGTTTTCAGAGAAATCGACTGTGGACTACAATGTATGACTGGAATGTCTATTTCAGGGTTGAAAACAACCGTTAACATTTTGCGGATGACCGAATACAGGTCCCGGTGCCGTTATACCTTGTGCTGCCAGGGTGATGAATCAGTCATGCAGAAGACCGCCATGGTGTTCCAGCAAGGCAGCATGTACTGTAAGATTAGGCATATCCTGATGAGCTGATATCCTCTGTTACATGGTTACGCTATATGTGACATGTGTCCGAAATAAACGGAAAGTTTGCCATTAAACAAATGAATGTTCTAAATTCAAAAGCAATTTGTTAGGGATACACTCCATCAAATTGTTTTCATCGATTCCTTTATATACCATATACATTCATCAATAATTAGATAACGAAATGTAGGAGTTCGGAAAAGGTCTGCATTCAGAATAAAATCATTAAGCAGACTAACAGAAGCAAACTTTAGGACCATAAAATGTTGTTTGAAAAACCGAAGTTAAGATTCATTCCATGCTTCTTTGTGGTCTTGTGACGGTTAGAGAGCCATAATCATGATTTAAATTTTCACGATCAAACCATATATTAAACTATGCCACAGTCCAGTAAAAGAGTTTTTTGATGTATAGTCATGTATAGTCATGTACTATGACCGTCTTCTGCATGTAGGATTATATTCTATTGAGATAAATCTTCACTTTTTACATCAGAGTAAAGAATGAGGTAACAAGAGTTGGACGTATGGAAACATTTTATTTATTTATTTGATTGATATATTAAGCCGTACTCAAGAATATTTCACTCAAACGACGGCAGCCAGCATTATGGTGGGAAGAAACCGGGCAGAACTCGGGGGAACCCACGACCATCCGCAAGTTACTGCAAGACCTTTCCACGTAAGGTAGGAGAGGAAGCTAGCTAAAAACATTTTAGATGTGAAATCCTCATGTACCAAGTACAATATTTAACTAGACTTTGACCGTTACCAACTATATGGAATGTAGTAGACAAATCATGTACAATATCAATAAGTGACAAGATATACTACATTAGAGAATCTTCAACGAGCCTCCTCAGCAGTTTGCTCAGCTTGGTGCAGATGGCAGCATACTAAGAACATCAATCCAAGAACCTGACAAAGAATCTTTGCCCCACATACGAGGGGCTTCAGTGTTGCACTCGTGTATAAGAAACTACATATTGTGCGCAAAGTCTTCCTCCAGAAATAGCAGCGTTAAGCCATAATCATTCATTCATTCCTCCAGAAGTATTGCAGGGGCGGAACAGAGTGTAGGAATCAGTGAAAACGTACAATGAAAAACCCTGAAAATATATCTTATCAGGAATGTTTTCCTTCTAAATCAAAAGTGCTGCGCTTGATAGATTTAACATCAAGGTCAAAATGTCAACAAACAATCATGTTTCAGATTGACTTGGATTAATCACTTTGCTTTGTTTTTCGGATGAGAAATCATTTCCTCTATCCAGCTGCTTGATATAACAACAAACCAATGACTGCCAACACAGTGTTTAGTAACTAAAGCCACCACGCAAGTAAGATATCAAATTAAAGAGCAAGATATTAGATAAACATTCATAGCACCCACGGATAAATGAGGGTGTGAAAGTCCCTCTGAAAGAGTCAGAAGGCTTGCATTTTCCTTTGGTGTTTTGGGTCATGAAAACATGACCCCAAACACCTACTGTGTTTTAGTTTGAATTTACCAGTAATCTTTAAACTTTATTTTATTTATTTATTTGATTTGTGTTTTACGCCGTACTCAAGAATATTTCACTTATACGACGGCGGCCAACATTATGGTGAGAGGAAACCGGGCAGAGCCCGAGAGAAACCCACGACCATCCGCAGGTTGCTGGCAGGCTCTTTAAACTTTAAGTCAACAGTTAATTGTTAACACACCCAATACAGAATGCGGTAAAATGTTAGAAAACATAAACTTCATGCTTTCTGTCGTTTACTGGCTGAAAGAAACTTGCTGATGCAGTCACTCTCGCCACTGTAGCTCACGCCTCTCCCAACCCAAAGAGGGCTAAAATATCATCTTTCATGAACAAATCTGCCATTACGTTTGAGAAGAATATCTTGAATTAGTTAAGGAAGTATTCCTAAAGGTAAACTCTCTGTTCCTAAGCTGATTTGGGGTTCTAATAGCGCTGTTATTGTATGGCTGTTGACAATATACGAGTTAGCACATTGGACAATAGGTAACTTTATTGAAGGGGACATAACCTGTATAAAGCTACCCATCAGCGAGGGCTATCATATTGAAGCACAAGGCCCATGGACCATCGGGGATGATTAGTTCACCAGCAGAATATTGGTTTATACCATTTACAGGTGTTAACAAACATATCTGTATAGAATGATTCAGCATGATTATGCTTGATAGTTAGCTTTATATTCTTTTGCGAATAATTAATTTTATCCCTTTCCACCGATTCATATTGAAGGGTGTCTGTTCTGTTGTGTTTGTCTGAACTGCTCCTTATGTAATGCTGTTTTGTCATTTGTATGATGTACGTCTTTAATTATATCATGTTGTATCAATGGAGACCGTTATACCCCTGGCCCTGCCAGTTTGCTCTACATCTCACAGCCTTTTTTCCAGCAGATGTTTTCGGAATGGGCTGTTTAGATTATATACATCAAATATATAGTTATATTAAATATTTTACTAAAGTATATATATCGTGGTACATGTAATAGAGTTCCCTTCAAAATAAATATCTGATTCATAATTGTTGCCAATTCCGCTTATACCGGGGCTATACGGGATCAAATATGCATCGTGTTCAATGCCAAAATGAACGTTGTGTGCACAATTGCAGTCACAGCCCTAAGATGTATACATGTACTTACAACATAGCACCGTATACGATTTGGATACTGATTAATGTTATGCGTTACAGAACACACCTTGTGTCCTTCCAGCATCATGGAAATCTACTTCCTTAATTTCTTTACCGTTTGTGGTGAGCGTTGTTTTGTAAATTGGTGTCAGGGAACGTCCTGTCCACTATGGTTGATGGCCTATAGATGCCTATATTTGTCTCGATTCCTATAGATTTAATAATCACAAATTGCTTAACTGTGTGTATAGATGTTTGTGCCCATTTAGATCCCATGTACTGTCAATTTAACATGTGATGAAGCTCAAAACCGAACCAAGCAAACTGGCAGTTTGTGAGAATTTCAAAGACGATGAGTGATGTACAAATAGGACCCTTTGGATATCTTGACCTCCGGTGCCAACAATTAAGGAATTTTAAGTTTTTATTAGATTGGATCAAGTCAATCGGTGTAGACTTTCTAGCTGGCCACACGGAAAATTATAGGGCGACAGCCCGGTAAGCGGGAGATCCGGGGTCAATCCCGAGTGTGACGATGAAGTTTGTACCTGGAGTCGATTCCACACAGCTAAAGATTTTAAATACGATTTTAGAGCATATATTTGTATAAATTAACATTTTTATCAGATTATCAATGTTATCTTCGGACAAATGCGTAGAAATGTCAACTTCTTGTGCAAAAAAGTAAGTATTGTAACGAAGTTTTAAATTTTGTTTGGTTCAGAAATGGCTTTGTGGAAAAGGCCAGTGGCTTTCATAGAAAACAACTTCTAGACTGACTCCTCCGAAGTTGAACTTATTTGATTGTTGTTGAATGCCACATTAAGGAATTTGCACAAACATTTTTTTTTACATGTGGGTGGAAAAAAGTGATGGGAGACACATTATTGGCAAGTTTGTGATGAACTTTGCCAAGTTTGAGGTATGTAAAGGTGTCGTTTGGCTGGTCTAAATAAAACACCGAACTGCGTTATTTAACTTTTACGTTTATTCTGCGTATCAATTTAACCTTCTGCGCGCGTACAGAACAATCTTAACTAAATACCTTTAACAAACGTCTCATCCAACAAAGCTATTGTTGTATATTCTTAACAGTGCAACAGATAATCTGTTTCCTTGCATACAAAACCATATAACAAAAATTGTCTGTCATTCATAGATATTAAGTACATTCATTCCTTGCTTGCTACAATTTCTGTTGCTTGATTTCAATACGATTAATACAGCTTTTCGTAGTAAATATTTCACATGTCTAAATTTGAAGGTGACCATACAAAATCTGTGTAGACTTTCGATTGCATTAAAGGCAAAAACTGAAAAGGGTAATTGTAGAAATATATGGCATGAATAATAAGTGTAGAATAAATACATCAGAAGCATTGTATACACAGCAGGAAAACGGGAACATTCAAGCAAGCCAGGATTACAAACAAAAAATCATTAAGGCATAATATTAACGAACATTTTTACAGAGGTGTGCGCTAGCACTCAAGTAAACAATGTCATAGTTCTATGAAAGACAAAACAGAAAACAGGCACAAGAATATCAGAGAACACAATCGGGAACACAATTCTTATGCGCTTTTTCCTCAACGTCATATTCTAGTATTCATATTTCAATCGCCA
The DNA here is from genome assembly GCF_032854445.1 of Liolophura sinensis. Classification (NCBI taxonomy): domain Eukaryota; kingdom Metazoa; phylum Mollusca; class Polyplacophora; order Chitonida; family Chitonidae; genus Liolophura; species Liolophura sinensis. The sequence continues at coordinate 46,806,125 of NC_088301.1, read as the reverse complement.
AAAATGCCTACTGAATTCCAGAAACAAGCATGTAGTTGGAAACAAAAAGTACTAAATGTGCACTTGCACACTTAAATGTGCTCTATGGAATTACTACAGCCAAATTCAAAAGATCAATTTCTTGATATATTAACATCTAAATAACAAACTACATGAACATCCTGAGAAACAAAAAAAAAGTGTCAAGCATCACCACCTGAAAGAATATCACACATCTCAGTCTGATATCTGAATAAAGCAATAACCCAATGGTCATATCTAGCAAAGTAATAACATTGCACATTTCTTGGAAGTACGTGTATATATAAACAAGCTTTCACAAACAACACAAGAAATTGCTCCACAGGCAAAGGGAGGTAAGCTATATACAGCTGAAGTCCATCAATCCAATATCCACACTCACAGAGCAAGGTCACCATCAAATGGATGCTTCAATTCTATAAATCAGTGTTGGAAAAAGCTTGGTAATGCTCTCCCATCCTTTATTTCACCATTAAAATTCTGACACCGAGTACCTGTGTTTGTGTAACAAACACCTGTTAACAATCCATAAGCATTGCATCGAACATTCTACACTAAAAACCATTATCAACAAATATTTATCACTGTAGTGCAATTTTTATGAGCCTAAAGCTGAGGAATGTCGATGTAACATGTTAGCAGGACAACTATATTCACACTTAGATAGGTGTATAGCGTACCAAGTATATGTTACAAGCAAAATGTCTAAGGAGCTCATGTGTGGAAATGTGTAGGAAATAGAAGCTGTCCAATTATTTCAATGCCCTCTATAAATTATACCTCCTGTAAATGTAGATTTATATTCAAACAAAAACCATCAGCAATGCAAAATGACTGATGAAAAATGTGATAAAAAAATCCAATCGTCTAAATGATATACATATACCTGTGATATATACCTCTGAGTATAAATCATTTTTTTCATCATATTTTACAACTTTAATTTGTGCTTTTTACTCTAAGTATTTTTTTCATGATCAAAACATCATTTCTATTAAAACAGTTATCTCAAAAGTGATTTATTTAATACAATTGATAAACACATTTAAAAAATAATACGTTAAGGATTCATAACAGCGCTGACAATGAAATCAAACCCTGAAGGGTGTTCACTCAGTTATTGGTGTATGAAGTTGTGGTGGTCTGGGAAGTGAGGGGAGGGTGGGGGGGGGGGGGGGTATGAAGGGCATCTCCTTAAAGTATTGGTAGCATAGCATGTTAAAAAAACAATAAAACTTGAGAAAATGCTCGTTGGTATTAATGTTAAATTCACAAAATTTGTTAGTGAACACTAGATATTCAAGTGAAATCCCTAAAATTATTGAGATTTGGTATTTCTAAAAAAACTAAATCATGATTTGGGCTTGCAAACTAAATCCTAACATATTCAAATCAAATCATTTGGTAAAAGATCAGTTTAGCATCGTATGTGCTCAAAACAGCAAGAAATTACCATAGCTTAGACACTTAATGTACTGGACACGAAATTTTCGGCAAATTATGGTTTTGTTCAAGTTCAGAGTATGAAACAACAATTTCGAAGCCATGTTCACTTTTGGAATTAAAATGAGTGTATGGAACATTACTTCTAAAACTTCACCTATTGAAAAGTCTTGTAAAGTTTAAAAGAGGGGGGGGTGGGGTGTGTGTGCGTGCTTGTGTGTGTGTCTGTGTGTAGGGGGGAGGGGGGGGGGGGGGATATTGTCCTCCCATAATGAATGAGACTTTCCACTACATTTTACACAGTGTATGTATAATACAATAAGATAAGATTGTACCTTAGCACAACTACTGTATATCAGCCTATATTTGGACTATCATGTCTGCAACTTTTAACACCACAGATTTGCTTGCACTGTATTTCTCAGCTACTGGTTTAGATACCACAAATGGTGTGAACCGGTGATAGACATAATTCTAACTATCCGAGATCTTAATATTTAAACATCAAGAAACCTATTTTTACAACTTTCCTCTATTTTAAACAACTGAAATATTAAAATAAGAGAAAATTTGCAGCTTCTGACATCTTGAAATATTAAACTATCTTACAATATCTCCATGTAAAAAGAATCAAAACAAATTCTCTGGTTTACATTATAGTTGTGTTCCACTTATGTAATTATATCATTATTCTTCTGTACTATACTTCACATGACTTCTTTCACATGATGACTGGCAGGATAACAAGGAGTTCAGAAGAAATCCTGAATGGATTGCTAGCTACTTGGAAAAAAAAAAACATGAAGCAAAACACAGATTTAATATGCGACCTCAGTAGTGATGGGTTGGGGAGAAATAAGCCAACAACACTTTGCAAACACGAAACATGGAATGGTATGTGCATGAAGAATGTACAATGGAAACTAAATACTACGGATACATGTTTACTACAGAAAAATATCACAATAAACCTGACTGTTTATCTCTGACAAGAAGTAACAAGTGACTAGAGCTAAGCCATTTGTGGGAGGGTGGGTTGGTTTGGGAAAAAAAGAAAAAAAAAAGGCCAGGAGATACTCAGATATTCTAAGGGAGCGGGGAGGTAATAAAAGTACATGTCTCAAAACAATTAAGGATAAATCATCATATAAGTGAAGCTTGTTACCTGTCATCAACAGAACTACTTTTAAACATCAACCAAAGTGTACCTCCATTAAACATTTTGTTCAAAAACTGATCAGAAACTATGGAAGAAAAATATATTCTTTTCTTTGAGATTACAATGATTACCCTTCTGGACCAAAACAAGCAAGGAATCAGAACTAGGCTCTTTTTTCTATATATTTGATTGGTGCTTTATGCTGTACTCAAGAATATTTCACTTATACAACGGCGGCCAGAATTATGGTGGCAAGAAACCCCTGACCACCTGGGCATGATTGGTGAGACATTCCCGGGCCATTGCACTGGCACGATAACGATCTCAGCCACAAATTTTACAGGTAAATATATTTACATGTGGCATAGATATCATGTGCCAATACTGATTTAAATGAACTTTGCTGACACTTTTAACACTGGCACTGAAACTTAAATATGATACAATGAAGTTACATGTATGGACTCAATACAAGCTGAGAACAAGGTAAAAAATATAACCAGAAAATAAACTGACAGAATTATGGACTAGAAGGCAGAATGAAATATACAAAGGACTTCCAAAATGCAGAGTATATTACAGCATGTGCCATATCAGTACATTTAACTAATGTAGATTTTTATCTTTCTCATATACATGCTTATTCTCTTCCCTGTCAACCAAAATCTGGTGAAATCTTTTAACACATTTTAAGGATAATTTATCTGTCTGATTTGTGAAATGACATACTCAAGAATTGTTCCCTCATGTACGTCCATGTTATGGGTGAAGAATACTGACGAACCAGAAACAAACGAACAGCCTTTGGGAAGTTACAAAGTTTCCTACAAATGAAAGAGACTTGAATGCCATAGTTACATACATAAACCCACTTTGTCATGAACTATTAATTGGTGGTGTATCTGAGAACTTGATTCTTTTTACAAACTTTGCCCTTACTTTTGTCCCTTGTTTCCCTTTGTCAAGGAACAGCAGTATTTATATACAGTATATGTATGTATATATATATATATATATGTATATATATACATATATATATATATATATGTATACATATATATATGTATACATATGTATATATACATATACATATACACATATATACATATATATATATATATATATATACACACACACACATATATACACACACATATATATATATATATACACAAGCCACACACAATTATTTGTTCCACACAAACTTGTTCATGTATAAATATATACGCACATGCTATGTTGTACTTCGCAAACTTCAAACTAAGTCTTGTAGGGTTTAACAAACATTACCAGCATGGTGTACACAGTCAAGGAAATACAATGTAACATATTTGAAAGAATCTGATGTCATAATTCGTATCATCGGTTAATTAATATCAAAAGATGTCATTGTGTACTCACCATTAATCTAAGAGAAGTTGAAGTATGATGGCGTGCTAACTGAGCAGAAATGAGCCATCATCTTGACCAACCCATACATGTACACATTTGCAGTTGCTGGCAAATTACAGTTACTTTGACACCAATAACATGTTACTTCACACCCCATCATAAACATACAAAACAGAAGTCATGGTCATAGATATGGAAGCTATGTTAATTGAGAAAATCTGATCTGACATCATTTACACGTTAGAATATGATCAACTACATTAATAATCAGTCAGTGCCATCAGTTCCATATATCATAAGAATTCACACATTGTAATTTTTTGCCTCTATGAAAATAGAGGCCTCTTCAACTCACTAAATTAAGTTACATTACACCTTTTTAAATTTGCGTTAAAGAAAATATTAAATGCTAAGTACATCAAGGCTTAAGGGCCTTCTGACAAATTCTGTGAACATTCATAGCAAAGTGTACAAAACCTTTGCTGAAATCAACTCCTGTCCTAATCAACTGTTTCCTATTTATATCATAGAAATCTACTACAGCTGACGGGTACATCTGCTGAGCCAAATTCAAAAGGACATGTACTGTCCCATGCAAAGGCATCTCCAGAAAGTACATCAATGATTTACATTTTGATAAGTTATGACAACCATGGCAATGTGTGTAAGTTGTGGAAGGAGATATGTCAAGGAGGGAGAGCATGGAACAGGTCTAGGGGACCCCAACTTAACTCTACCTCTGCCTGTGGAGAAATCTGTCATTCAGGTCGCATTCCACGCTGCACTGAACTACGAAGGTCACTCTTTTTTGTGTTTGGTGTGTGTCGTGTGAACCGCTGTAATATAGCCCGAAGTTGAGTTTCTACATCTCCAAGAAGTGGCCTGACCTCAGGGTCCCCTTCCCAGCATGCCTGCATCAGGAGCCAACACTCCTCATCAAACTGGGTTAGCTTCTCGGGACGTAAACCTGGAATAGAACAAAGGAGGTTAAAAACTGAGATTCTTTTAACAGATTTACAAGATTTGATTTATCTGATTGGTGTTTTAAGCCAAACTCAAGCAGGCACTCACAATCCCATTAGGTTTACCAGCTTATATCATACAAAACACAGCAACTATATTTTGCAACTTTACTTTAGAAATCAGAAATCTGACTGACTGAGTCCCACTTCAAATTAGAAGTACTTCACTGACATACGAGCCTGCAAACTAAATTTGGAATGCCTGTGTGAAATGAAAAGCCTACTGTGTCCAGTTGGTGATTTCCAGCTGGCAGCTGTAGAAACCACAAATTTGATCAAAACAGCCCTACAAGTACTTTAAATAGGAACGAGTTGGTATTCCCAGTGTTCAATAGTCAAGGTCAACAAATAAGCAGCTCTGTGTTAAAATTGTATATGGAGCTATAATGAGTCTGATGTGAACAAAGATGTTAGGCAGTTAATTAAAGGAATAAACATAACAGAGAAAGGTGCCCTTTCTGTAAGTTTCAGAGAGTGAAGAACATTTTCTTCAATGAATAAACTAAAACAAATTTGTGAAAATTTGAGGGATACAATGTGATCATGCTATAATGAATAATTTCTTGTGATGACGTGTTATGGAGGACAGGTGTAGATAAGCTCTTATGATAGCATCACTTATCTTACATCCACCTAAACTTTAAAAACAGAAGTCAATTCAATAAACAAGGTCAACACAAGTAACAACTGCAGGCAATACACTAACCTTTCTTCACTGACTGCCAGAGCTGATCCTTATTTGCACACTGTTCAAATGCAGATGGCAGACGAACATGACCTGCACAAACATACCAGAAGAGGATGCCAAATGCGTACACATCCACACTGCAGTCATACTTCCCGGTGAACAGTTCCGGGGCCATGTGAATGGGCGTGCCCACTATGCTGCCACTCATCATGGCTTCAGGTTTGCAGAATCCTAAATCTGTGATTCGACCGCGGTTGTGGCGATCAAGCTGAAGGAAGAAAGAGAGAAAAAAGAAATTAAGATCAGCGGCCTTAAAGAAAATCACTAATAAAAAATAGATTTGTCAGCATGGCTACCAAAGAGCTTACCTATAGGAGACATATGAAATTGAAACTTCAGCTCAATAAATACTGTCATGTTGAGATATCACCTCTAACATTTACCTTTACATTGATTCTAATACACAAACGAGAGCATCAAGTATTTTGTAATTTACTGTAATTAACAAGCATCCAGTGCATCAACAATGAAATATTCACCTCAAGTTATTACACTTCACATTTATGCCAAAAAAACTCAGCTCAAAGTATGGAATACTTTTTGAGACAACCCTTTCAAAGTGTTACTTCAGTCCTAAGAGACACTGGGTTGAAATATTAATCTGATATGAAGGATACCCTATGGAATATAGCTAGTGCTACGGTTCAAAAAAATTTACACTGAATAATGCTATTTAACCCCTAAAAGTAAAGAATCCTGAAAACAAAATCTTCGGCAGTTTCCATAAAATTTTCTTGATGTGACGTAGTAATATTGTTTATGTGACGATGAATCAGGCAGATATGACGTCGCGTAAGACAGTTATGCTGGAATGATGTCATGACCGTTTGAAAGTACGACGTCATTTGTGCTGTAAGTCAGTGATGGGTGACATGAAGTGTTCTTGCATGACGTCACACCAGGCAAAATTGGAAACAGCAGAAAATTTTTTGTTTCTGTATTATCCTCATGAACTAACAACAAAGGCTTTAACACAATGTGCTTTTTTTCTACAATTTAAGAAAGCAATTCCAAATATCTCGATCCTGATCATTTAACCTTGCCTTTAAGACTTTAAAGACTTTGCCTTTAAAGTAACTCTTAAAAATTGATTCTAACACAGAAGTTCTATAATATACAGTAATTAAATGGTAAACAGGCAATCAATTGAACAGGCCCTTTCTATTATAGTGTGTAAAAATTTAACCACTGAAGCTGTTCAAGACTTGTCAAACTTTCCCAACTGAAGAAAATAAAAACCATAACTAATACATCTAACAAGTTAGCGGTCGGTCAGTACAAGGGGAAGTAACTTCAACGGATTCAAAATGCTGGTTTTACTCACCAAAACATTTTTCAGCTTGATATCCCTGTGAACCAGTCCTTGACTATGTAAAAACCTCATTCCTTCAACAACATCTATCGCCACTTGCAATCTAGGAGACAAATAAAACAATCATTCAAATAAAGATGGTGATATTTTTAGCTACTGTATATCCATGGATACAGATACTGATACAAGGGAAAACTGACAGGGCAGAATTATATTCCTAAACACATTTCATGTTAAGTTTCAAAGAGCCAGATACAAACTCATGACTTCAAAAAACAAAATGCCACATTGAAGCATTTTCTATTAATTACCATGACAGTTAAAGTCAAGGTAAAACCTCATTTTTATCAATGTATAATAATGAAAAAAAAAAACATAAATTATAAATTTAATGCCTATAACTGTTACTTCTGGATTTAGTGTGAATGAATCTTTATCCCGGAATTGTTCTCATTTAGCTATCAATTTTCATCAAAATAATGCCACTGATGGAAATTTGATAATCTGAGATTTTCATATCTGAAAGTTCTGTGTACCTGCTGGTCCAGTCCAATCCTTGCTTGATTGCCCCATACAAGTCTTTCTGAAGTCTATCCATGACTAGCAGGACAGCTGGAGAGGTGCCACCTCCGTACATGTAATCTATCACTGATCCACGAAGAGCGACAATTCTCTCATGATCTGGCACATTTCTGCAAATAAACGTAAATTTCTTTGATTCCTGTTTAATGTACAGCATACATCTTTAGCAACAAGTAAATCATGACAAATACGCAGCAAATAATAACACTGAATTTATGTAAAGGGACATACTGCAGATGTGGGAAAAAATTGTGCTGTTATTTTAGACCTCATCTACATAAAGTTGAGATTTCCAGCTGTCTACTGACACGTATCTGATACTGAATGAATGAGTGAATGATCGAATGTTTAGTTTTATCCGGGGTTTCCCTTCGACCATCAACTCACTCAAATAAAACACCAATCAAGCTTTCAACCGCCTCGGCAATCAAACATTCTGAGAGAACTATAAGGCTGTACAAAAATACTTTGCACAGCATCTTAGTAACACAAACAAATCATTTCAGCATCATTTTTCTAATAATTATACACAAAAATTCCACCAAAAAAAAGAGTGCTGTAGAGGATGAACAGGTTGAAGATTTTCTGTATTTCTCCCCATTCTCCTGTTTATATTTACAACACCTTTATGGGTTTCTACCTTTTCATAAGTTAAAGCAAGAGGGCAACCCCTATCTGCATCTAATGATACATATCTAGCATAAGCATTTCATAAGGGTGAGCTATTGTAATCATACTTGGTGTAGTAGAATTCCAGCGCTAGATCATTCCAATGTTTGTCATCTGGAGGTACGACAGACTTGACAGCACACGGGGAGTAAGTCGACCAAGTTTCACAGGCATATACAACGCCATACTGACCCCGTCCTATTTCACGTCCCATCTGGGGCATACCTAAGGAAATACATACATTTATACTTTGATAACTTCAGGTAAGTTTTTTCTGCCGCTGCTTAATTATTTGAATGTGACAATATCTTTTTGCCTCAAATTTTAATTAAACCTTTGGGTTCAATCCAAGAGAACATGCATATTTATTTGTTTATTTTATCTGAGCTTACCTATAGGAGACATATGAAATTGAAACTTCAGCTCAATAAATACTGTCATGTTAAGATATCACCTCTAACATCTCCGTTTAACACCATAAAATAAATTTTCACTTATTTGATCGTTTAAATTTATGGGTGGAGGAAACCAGTGTCCACAAGCAACCACCTAGGTAGATATGTGACATAGTTCCTTACTGTGCCGGTCAAGAGCATGGGCACAATAATACAGGGTCTGGTTTCATGAAATGTGCACTTCTTATCTTTACAACATGCACATTTTTATGCACTTCAAAAAACAGGCCCCAGTACTATACCTGCCAGATCCATCCAATGAACATAGTATCCCTAAAATATTCTATATTACTAAAACTTTACAATTCATTCTACAAGTTTTTCAGAAGTCAAATGTACTTGTAGATGTCCAAGTTAAAAATCAGTTGTTCCAAATGAGTTGTATTTTACACCATTTTTTTCGCACACAGAATATGAAAAAGGGCAAAAAACAACCTACTGCTTTACAACAAAAATCTCAGCAGTGTAAATTCAGTTATCCACCACATAAAAGAAATTCTAAAAAACATTTATGTAGGAGAATATACATAGATCTGAACAAGAGTTCTCTGAATTTAACTGTTAATGATTATTCAATATTTAGCAGTGAAAAGAAACTGTTTCTCAAATGTCATAATATACAATAGGACAACCAGAATATCAAAACCCTACAATACCATGCAAAACAACATCTCTCAGAGATGTGCTCTCCAGCGCTAGCTTGGCTACTCTAGGGGCATGTATCTTCCTCATTTTAAGTCGTTCCTCTTCTATTTTATCCAGCCGACCTGAGTGACGGGACTCGAGCATTTTCAGTGCTGTCGCAAACGACTCGTGTGACTTACTCAATCTGTCCTTTATCTGGGATGAAATACTTTTTGCTAACCTGAAAAACAAAACCCCATATGAATAGATAATATTCTATGGCATTCTGGTGAAATTATTGTGATCAGGCACTACGCCTTTAAATTGTACTTGTCTTGTGACAAGAATGAATGAATGAATACCGTGTCAACCTTCTCATGCAAAAGTGAGTGATGAATACCGTGGCAACCTTGTGATGCAAAAGTGAGTGATGAATACCATGGCAACCTTGTGACGCAAAAATGAGTGATGAATACCATGGCAACCTTGTGATGCAAAAGTGAGTGATGAATACCATGGCAACCTTGTGACGCAAAAGTGAGTGATGAATACCGTGGCAACCTTGTGACGCAAAAGTGAGTGATAAATACCATGGCAACCTTGTGACGCAAAAATGAGTGATGAATACCATGGCAACATTGTGATGCAAAAGTGAGTGATAAATACCATGGCAACCTTGTGATGCAAAAGTGAGTGATGAATACCATGGCAACCTTGTGACGCAAAAGTGAGTGATGAATACCGTGGCAACCTTGTGATGCAAAAGTGAGTGATGAATACCATGGCAACCTTGTGACGCAAAAATGAGTGATGAATACCATGGCAACATTGTGATGCAAAAGTGAGTGATAAATACCATGGCAACCTTGTGACGCAAAAGTGAGTGATAAATACCATGGCAACCTTGTGACGCAAAAATGAGTGATGAATACCATGGCAACCTTGTGACGCAAAAGTGATTGATAAATACCATGGCAACATTGTGACGCAAAAGTGATTGATAAATAACATGGCAACTTTGTGACGCAAAAGTGAATGATAAATACCATGGCAACCTTGTGACGCAAAAGTGATTGATAAATACCATGGCAACTTTGTGACGCAAAAGTGATTGATAAATAACATGGCAACTTTGTGACGCAAAAGTGAATGATAAATACCATGGCAACCTTGTGACGCAAAAGTGATTGATAAATACCATGGCAACCTTGTGACGCAAAAGTGAGTGATGAATACCATGGCAACCTTGTGACGCAAAAGTGAATGATAAATACCATGGCAACCTTGTGACGCAAAAGTGATTGATAAATACCATGGCAACCTTGTGATGCAAAAGTGAGTGATAAATACCATGGCAACCTTGTGACGCAAAAGTGAGTGATGAATACCGTGGCAACCTTGTGACGCAAAAGTGAGTGATTAATACCATGGCAACTTTGTGACGCAAAAGTGAGTGATAAATACCATGGCAACCTTGTGACGCAAAAGTGATTGATAAATACCATGGCAACATTGTGACGCAAAAGTGAGTGATGAATACCGTGGCAACCTTGTGACGCAAAAGTGAGTGATGAATACCATGGCAACATTGTGACGCAAAAGTGAGTGATGAATACCGTGGCAACCTTGTGATGCAAAAGTGAGTGATAAATACCATGGCAACCTTGTGACGCAAAAGTGATTGATAAATACCATGGCAACATTGTGACGCAAAAGTGATTGATAAATAACATGGCAACTTTGTGACGCAAAAGTGAATGATAAATACCATGGCAACCTTGTGACGCAAAAGTGATTGATAAATACCATGGCAACATTGTGACGCAAAAGTGATTGATAAATACCATGGCAACCTTGTGACGCAAAAGTGATTGATAAATACCATGGCAACCTTGTGATGCAAAAGTGAGTGATGATTACCGTGACAACCTTGTGATGCAAAAGTGAGTGAAACAGACAGCTAAAGGCATGCTACATTTGGTAAGTTACACGGTGCAAAAAACCTGGCTGTGAAAATAATACAGAGGTACATGGTACAGGCAGTCTTACCTAGATGCACTAAGACTGGCTAACATGTCTGTCGCTACTTTCTTTTTCCACTCATTGTCAACTTTTGGGGGAGTTTTCCATGGCATGGATTGCACAAGCTGTTTCATCTTCTCCAGAAGTACCCGTATTAGTGAAGAGCTTGAGTTATGATTTATCTCCACCTGGTAGGCTGTGTTCAGGATCTTTGAGGAAAACAACAACCAAATTTCAATATTTCTTTGGCATTTGTCTCAGATTATTAAACCTGTTTTTGTTTTGATGAAACTTATATGATTTCAGTCATGATAAGATATGTTCCACTTCCTCCAAAACAGCTAACTGAGGAGACGGTGTCCACTGCACTATCATTCCACTGGCTACGGAATGAGATGTTTCCACAAGGCTGAATGTGGTGAAGTCAAATGCCTGTGTTGTAGTGCCTTAGCTCATACAACTTAATGTGACCGAGGGTCAGACCAGGTGCTTCAGTGAATACTGGTTAAACCAGAACAATGAATGGAATGAATCATACAGACAAATAACATTAATCCTTCAATAAAGATCAAAAGAGTTCAAAAGTAATTATTCTCAATGCACATCATTATTACTGTATTTCACCAAAGTTTGGTGTGTCAAATATGCATGTACAGAAACACTGACATAAATGCCTTGAAATGACATTTTTGATGCCAACACCTCTGTTTTCTGACAAAGTACATGTAATCAAATTTCGCAAAAATCCTCTTGGAGTTCTTGTCCAGCAAAATTACATGCCAGTAATAAATTTGGTATATATGCCTTTTGAAGTGGGTAGATTAAAAAGTTGATTTAATTAAATCAGTGACAGATGTGCCAAAAAAAAGTACACAGAGAAGCATAAGAATGATTTATTTATTTATTTATCTGATTGGTGTTTTACGGCATACTCAAGTATATTTCACTTATACGATGGCAGCCAGCATTATGTTGGGAGGAAACCAGGCAGAGCCCGGGGGAAACCCAGGAGCATAAGAATGACAGGAAGGAGTTATACAATGGTTGCACTATACGACACCCCAAATGTCAAAGTGGCTAGTGGTCGTTTTGACCTGATTCCTGCTGCTAAAGGGACCTAGTACTTATAAGTACCTTGTCTTCCCAAATACTGAAGAAATAATGTATGAGATGAAGTGTACATTACTATAAAGATTTTTTCTTCTGGTTACAGATGATAGATTGTATAGGCCTTATAATTTGCTAAAAGCCTTTATTTGAGCCACAGAGTAAGTGATATATATGGATCAAGTTTTCATTCTTTTTCAAACAGACTGAAGTAATTCACAGATAAGAATTAAATTTCCAACATCGTACTTTCAAGTAAAGAAAGATCATTAGTTTTATGGCATTTTATGTTTAATAAGGCACATTATTTTGCTATTTGAAGAGCTGTAGAGTCTGAGCAGCTGTCCACTTCTGATGTCATGCGATCCATATCATGCTCTGTAGGTGAGTTTGGTTGTGTTCATCTCAAGGGCTAAATGCCTTGAAAATGCCTCAAGTCTATGTCACCAAAACAGCTTATCTTCAAATCATTTTTACATTTCTGGTTTGAATTTTTGAAGTTACATCCATTATAGATTATTAGTGAATTTGTCATAATGGAATTTTCACTGAAGCAGCACATCAAGTATACCTATATATTGAATGAATCATTCAAACACCAGCAAAGTGATTCTCTTGAAAAAGGCTAAACTTTAAGTGAAAAACAGTAATAAATAAACCAGAATTGCAAAAGCCTCTTTCACATTTCTGCATATAATATCTTACAAATAGAGGTTCTAAGGTTAAGTTGTGAACTTAACGAATTTACATTAATTTTAATCCAAAAACTTTGGTATCTTTTCTTACTTGCTTCAATGCCTCTGTTGCAGAAGCTCCCTCTGGATGCTCTTTGTCAATCTTCTCTAAACTCTCCAAACACCGGGTTAAAGTCCCTGACAGTGGCAAAAATAAACTTATTCAATGCAATGTCACGCACAGAATTTCCTTGATTATCAAAAAAAACAACTGACTTTCACCCTTTCTTGGCAATGTGTACAAATTAGAACAATATACAAGACTCAAATTTGTGAATATTTCAGCACAGGAATTAACATCAGGCTGTATAAACTTTATCAAACACAGCTGTGTTAACCGAAACCTGATACACCCACTATCTATTACAGTATGGAACAACAATCATTTTCTGCGGTTATTTCTCTTGTCACAGAATAAGTTTGTTGAGCAGAAAAAGTCAAGGCAAAGAAATCTTAATTATAAGACGCAACTAAATGTCGATTCAAATGTCAGTAATTTCTTAAAAGAAAATACTCAATTATTGTGCAAAAATAGAGAACGCAATGAGGTCATGAATGTCATCACCATTCTGTCAAACGATTGACCAAATTTTTGATATAATATTATCAACAAAACTTTGCTCAGCAAATTTTATCTTCTCTCTCAAAATAGTGTTTGGTTACCAATGCCCTATGAGTACTTAAATGATTTAGTGCAGTGATTCATCAAAGCATTGTATAGAAAAAATGATCTATACCACAATCTAAGATCCCCACCATAGGAATGGAACCGCTGTGTTTTGGACCATGAAGTTTTCCAATGTTCTATATTACACGTAACAAAATATTTAAATCGTATAAACTTGTGAACATGACTCCTCCTTTAAATATATAGTGTATGTTCACCATTCTCTAAAAGAAAAACAGCGTAAATTTAAAAGCCATTCAACATACACCTACCAGTGTAAGTATCTCTGAGTATGTCTACAGAGTTAACCAGTTTATTGGCCACAGCATGGTTAAGGCTACCTAGCACTAGCTCCTGAATTTGTCCTGTGCAAATTTTTAGGTCACGTGCAGTTTGAATTGCACCATTCTCAGGAACATCAACACCTGCAAATAAAAATCAAAAGTACAGCTTTCTACAAGGAAATCAACATACATTAAAATTCAGATATTTAAATTTGTTAGATTCAAATGCTTTTCTTTAAAAAAGAAAATTTAAATATCAAACAAATACCATTGAAAAGAGTATACATTTCCTCGCAGGTGCATGTCATAAAAAAATTCTATTATGTACCTCAAGTTGATAAATTATAAATAAAGTCAGCGCCAAAATCCGCTGTGGGAGACTTCATTTTGCCTAAGAACTAGTCCTGAAGTCTTCTGTGTTAGGAGGAGAATTGCCGTCGAAAACCGCCGAAGTGCAGTTTGTACATTTCCAGTAGAAATCTTCTTCCCATAAGGCAGCGAACAGTACAGTTTGTTTTCCGCTGGACAATCGGAAAACTGGAATGGTGGACGTAGGTTCAGAGTTTACACGAACAAGCTGGCAGTTTTAACGACTCTCACTGGCCAAGAGGCAACACACCCCCAGCATAAATAATTAGGTATTAAAGATGGAGGACGCCAAGGACTCAGCATTTTATGCCAGCTTTGCCGTTTTCAGGCTTTACGTGTATGGCGAGGAAAAAATGCAAAATTATGCAGCAGGCACCACCAGATAGAAAAAAATGTGCTCTTTTCAGTCGATAGTGTCATTTTTTGAAGTTTTCTTCTCCTTGAATAAAAGCATTTCTGGAAACACTTGCTCTTTGTTATAATTTAATAACTCAACTGGGAAATTAATCCTGTTCACATGTTTTTATTGTGTATCTTTCACATGCAATATTTAGAAATCTAACATTTTCAGGCTTTCAGTCAAATTTTAATTTCTGTTCACTTGCACATGCATCAAACTTCTCTCTAAAACCTGCACCTGAAAAGTTACATCATTTTCATTGGCGCTTCATACTTCATTGTCTAAAGTTCCAAACAGAGCTAATACTCCATGAAAATATCAACACGTAGATTCATGATTTATCTGGACACAGAACTATTCTTTTCTGTCTATGTGCCAATATCACCTGCCTGTGTGTGTCATTATTGGACAGAACAGACGTAACACAATGGCGCTATGCCCAGATAAATCACTAATCTAAATCCAGATGTTTTGGATTCTATCTACCTTGTGAATAGTTCCAACAGACTGTTGGCGGCATAAAACTCACAAGACACCATGAAGCACATGAGTGTAAAACTAATGGAGAAATGCTTTATTTCTAAAATTGGTAAAACTTTGTTTCTGACCTCATTCTTCTTTATAGAGTAGACATACAGTAGTGTGACCAGCCCTGTTGGACAGACACCAGGGTCTATGGTTCTGCTCAGAGGAATGAGGCTAGCAAATGCCTGATATAACAAAAACCGGTGTTGTAAAAACAAATTAGTCCCCCTCCTTTTGGTATGCAAGTTTAAGTTCAGCATTACATTTTCAAGTTGAACAGAACTTGTCCTGGCAGGCTGCAAATAAATCCCAGAAATATTGTATGCATTGTACAGTTTGTGTCACTAGACTCACTACTCACCAATGAAGTCGTATTCCTCTGTTTTGACCAGGATGTCACTTCTCATAAACTCAATGGTGTCAGAAATAAGATTTCTAATCTCATCGTGTTTAGAGATGGCCATCTGTAAAAAAGTTCGGTAAAGTTCATCTTCTTTTTCTCGAGCAAACTCCAGTTTCCTTGGAGTTATAAGCATATCTCTTGCCATGTCAAATGCAGAGATGATGAACATCTGCAAACAGCGATTATGAGTGTTGTTTAGCACTGTAGCTGCATTGATCAGGTAGCTCTGCAAAACATGTCTCACAAATAACATGGCTGCAGGAGGGAACTGTTCTACCATGTCAACCAAGTCACTGTCCACTTTGAAATAGTCAGCAGACAAATGTTTCTGCAAAGGATTGTTAGCAGAATTCAAGAATCCTAAATCACAGAGATGCTTGCAAACAGCTAATTTCTTTCGGTCCTTCTGTGTTTTTTCTGGACTCACACTCGGAGCTTTGAACACTTCTGTTCGTGTGTGATTAGATTCTCTTGGAGTGGAATGATTTGGTGATGTGGGGCTCACAGGCACATTTTCTCCAGTTCTACCAGATGGTTTCGAGTTGTTTGTGGTGATGTTAATAAACAACACAGGTTGGCAAGGGACAA
This sequence comes from Liolophura sinensis, assembly GCF_032854445.1. NCBI lineage: Eukaryota > Metazoa > Mollusca > Polyplacophora > Chitonida > Chitonidae > Liolophura > Liolophura sinensis. The sequence continues at coordinate 46,789,599 of NC_088301.1, read as the reverse complement.
TTTTCCTGAGGACAGCCAGTTCAGATAGATGCTAAAAAGAAATAAAGTAACAATAGTAATATACTATACTTCTAGACGAATAATTACATAGTTATCTGTATTCCACTGTTTTTGGATTAAGTTTATCACCCAGGGAATGCATTGTGAATCAACTTACAATACCAAAACTAAAGCTATCTGAACACTTAAAAGTGGTAATTCAGAAAATTTTAATTCTTTATTACACGATCTTGCCAAGCTAGAGGCGCACCAATGCAATTACAACTGCATCAGAACATTATCATCCCAGACTTAGCATGAATTCCCTCTTTCAACTGTACATACATGTACTCACCTTCTTGGTGAGTTGTTCTGATGAAAAGGCATACATGAGGATGGCAGACACTCCCTGAAGACATGCCTTGATGACCTCTTCTGCGTCCCCTCCATGGTTACATGGGGACATCACGACCTGTGCTCCTGTACGCAGCAATGGATGATTCAGTGTCACATCAAGAACAGCAGATCCTTTGGCATGATCATATTTTTCATCCTCAGATAGCTCCAGATCTCCCCTGGGGATACACTGCCATGGTCCTTTATATGCTTCCATGACGTGGACAAGGCTATAGTCATCCGGCAAGGATAGACTGACAGAGGGGCTTGAACCATATTTGAAGCGCACCATTCGAAAACTGGCTGCATTATCTGCTTCGCCAAAAGCAGGTAAAATATTGCGGTTGAACAGTTCATTAATTGCTCTACCTTTAGCACTGGCACTCTGTCCAAACAAAACAATACATGGTGGTTTCTCAGTAGTCCCAACCACCTCTGCCTCTTCTTCACGCAGCAGTTCTGCAGTGATAATCTGAGCTACAACCAGAAAAAATGACCATTGTCAGAAATCTAATGTCTATAGCAAAAGACAAAGTCAATATGTTACATGTTAAGTTTAAATGTCAGCGTAACACTATTCAGAAAGTTTATTTTGACTTGAAATAGGAGCATACAAGTCTCCTATTAAAACTGTCCTGAAAAATCCAATTGAGGTAAAATTGGACAACCAGAGTTAACAATGTGTGTATTCTATATAATAAACAAAAAAAAAAAGTGACACATTTTCACATCTAGATCATGGCTTTTCCTTGAACATACACTTACCAATGGTAAATGAAAATACCCCTATCACCTAACAAAAAGAGTCATTTTAATATCTGAAGAAATGCGTCTTTTTTATTTGCTATTGTTTCATTTATTTCATTTAATTAAAATACATACTGTTTTCGTTGTGGTAAAAATTATGGGAAATCTAAAACCAAATATATGAAGAAAAGCTATTAACATGGACTTTGTCTCCTAAACTAGGTCAGGACCTCAACCTTTGATATCAGGCCTGTTGATCAAAGTGTGCAGTACATGTCTATAATTAAAGAGAAAGGATCAAAACATCTGCATTTGACCAAACATTTCTTACTGAATGCAATTTATTTTGTGCATTCATGTAGATACAGTACTACTATAGATGACAGCTGTTATTACTATTTGGTTACAGAAGATCAATATCCCACAGCAACATTACACACGAGTCTATAAAAAAATCAATCAAAATCAATATCGGTATGTTTTAATATGAGAAAATGCTTCAGACCTTCCAATTTTTGTAAAGTCATTTAATATTCTTTCAGAAGCCTTTTCTTCCAAGAATGAAGATACCCAAACTGTGTCATATAGGTTCATGCAATTCATATGTAAATTTTTCTAAATGCATCCAAGTTTGTATTAGGGCTATCATCAAATATTACTATAGCAGCTTTATATCAAGGATAAATGAATTTTCATAAAAATATTATTTCACAGAGGAATAAACACTTCATTTTCGAACTCACAGATATCAAACGTACAGAAGTGGTCATAAGTTAGTTTAAAATGGTGGAAACAGCCTGAAACGTGATGTGTAACTTGGTGCGTTGAAGATATGTATCGAGTTGAAATTCAATATAATGAACCATTTTGCTAAAAGAAAAAACAAAAAAACAAATGGCAAAAAATTTGTTGCAATGTACAAAATGGACAAAAACTTAAACTTGGCTGTAAGAGTACACAGTTTCAATTCACCAAGATAAACTGTTATAAAACAAAGCCTGGATGCTGATTTGTGACAGACTGAAAAATAAAGTGCCAACCAATGGCCGGCTCTAATACCCATAAATAATGCTTTCTTTGATTTCAAGTTCTTACATCAAGCTATGACAAAATATTTTCCAAAGAATTATACATCCATGGATCAAAAACATTAAATTAGATAAATAAAGGAATTCAGGCCCGATAAAATGAAATTCAAATATCATGAATGTTTGGGATGTGAACAGAGTATTTATAGGTGTAAAACAGTAAAATACAAACATTGGGTTAGGATTGCAGTGATGTGTGATCCAGTGTAACTGAATCCATCTACAAAGTATATTTTATCACACAGAAAATCTCTAAGTTTTCAATGTTTTAAAAAACAGAACTCTGGACTTTAAGAATAATCAAGTCACTCAGCTTTCATAATGACTTTCATAATGACTGTCACCACAGAAGTGCTTGCCGTTCATGAAACCACAAGACCATGAAATTACTGCCATTGTTAGACAAAGTATATTCCAAGGATACCGTGCTCTTTAATTTATAAGGTGAGATTAAATGTTGATTTCATTGGAAATCTTGTGACCATCAAACAATTAAGTATGGATAACCAGGTTCTGGAAAGCCCTTAGATCACTCTTCACTGGATATGTATTACTTATTTTAAGCTTGTATCAATATATTCCCACTTCAAAAACCATTGGGTACTTTGCAGATGCTTCTCTAGCAATACTTCTGCAGAAGTCAAATACAACTTATTCAAAAAAGGGTATACTAAAGTTGAGCAGTCCAACTACAGGCCCATTGTAGTGGGATGCAAGGAGGCAGAACTTGAATGGAGATAGGGAGAGACTTTTCAATGTGATTACCTTCAAATATCGAAAAAATAGTCTATGAACTGCTAAACTTTACTTTTCCCTTAATGGTGCCGGAGTTCGCATTAAAATAAAATGCAGTTTGTAACTACTGTAGAACTAATTTGCATGCTCATTTGATTTATTATTCGATTGGTGTTTTACGCTGTACTCAAGAATATTTCACTTATACGACAGCAGTCAGGATTATGGTGGGAGGAAACCGGGCAGAGCCTTGGGGTAACCCCTTGACTATCTGCAGGTTGCTTTACGCGAAAGCTGTTGTTGGTTCCTGAACAACTCCACAAGTACTTACTTCCATCGAATCTGCCACTGATATTGATGTCATTAAAGCACCTCTTTGTATCCGAGAGGATTTCGCGTAGCCGTTGAGTATGTGCAGCGAATTTGTTAAGTTCACAGGGAAGACTAGCAGCCATATTTTTTAGTGTTTTAACTTCCACAAGCTTTAAAATTCAACTGCGCTGAAAAATTAAACTGACTTGACTAGTTCAGTAATATTAAGAAAAGCTTTTTCCCTGCGACACAAGCGTAAAACCCCGCCCATGTTGTTGTGATTAGAGAGAACAATTTCACAAACTTGAAGCATTATCAGACTTAAAACACTATCCTTCAACAAACTACTTTCCACAAATCGAATGACAATGAACTTCTTGCTCTTCAATGACCACAGCGGGTGACCAAACCACACTTGACACCCTGATACTGATTTTGAGCAATTTCACACACGAAGTTAGAGAGTTACACTTGAAAGGGAGACTACTCGATATAGTTCGCAGATGATCGAGGTGCCTGTTCGCATTAAAAAACTTTTACCGTGAATCTGGCTTACATTTTCTTTATCCGTTTTAGATCTGTAAGAGTTTCAATATCACTATTAAGATAAGATGTGAAAAGCGCAATGCTCTATCAGGTCCGATTTCACAGGCTATTATATGGTACACCTGTACCGTAGCTAGCACAGGTTCAAACCCGGCGGTAATCGCCCATATTGACAGGGATTTTGTAGATTCCTCCGCCCTTGCGGCCTTAGTGACAATAAGACAATCATACTTAATGATTGGGATAGCTGTGGAGACTAGTCACATTTGTCCTTTGTCACTATTCAACTGTTTCTATGTACCGGTACTGTTTTGTTTTTGTTTGTGGAGGCCATGGGGAAGAACAGTTTTGAACAAACTGACCGAGGTACCTTCAATAAATAAAGATATTATTATAATTATATGAGATCCAGATGCATACATATGTAAGTCCTCATGCAATATACTCCGTTACTGCGGTGCATCTAGTTATATGTGAAAGCAGTTGGCAAATTGCGTCCAGGTAAGAGCGAAACAATTAAACGTAAACATTTGTGCCAAGACATAAACCCATGGGATGCACCCTTTTTACCTTCATAATTACTGCACATATTTGCAGTTAGATATGTAAAAAAAAAAAATGCACAGACGGGAACAGGTAAATTAGACCTTAAAATGGAATTTTGGATGCCAAGATTCACGTTTTCAAATAAGAAATTGAAAGTACTTCACTCAAAACGCTCATATGGAGTTTGAAAGGTGGATAAAACGTAATTTATTTGCACCTGTATTCATCTTATATTAAGTATATTCCAGACGTTCTTAAGAACTGCAGAGGTTTGTAATTTTGAAATTCTTTTGTTTTTATGTAAATGATGTGGGGTTGTTGCATGCATCAGGACTGCTACTCATTAGTGCCAAGTTACACATATTGCTGAATGCTTGGAATTAAACAAGCCTGTGTATATTCTGCTTACAGAATTAGTTGCCATATTATTTGAGAAGAAATACGACTTCTAAGCGCAACCAAATATTCACGAATCTAACAAGCAATATGTAAATGCTTGTGTGAACCCTGCGATAATACACCTTTAAATACACCCACTGATAAGGTGGAAGGGTAGTAGCCTATAACCCCTTCACTTCTATATATTTTTAAATGATTATATTACAACTGCAGTGTTGACCTAAATTATGGTTATACTTTTCAAGGAAGACGTTCCCTACACTTCTTTAAACAAGGGGAAAACTTTAAAAAAAGAAAGAAAGAAAAAACAGAGCTAACATCATTAGACAGATCACGGTAAATTGTATCTAAAATTCCATGTGCTATTTATTATTATTTATTATTTTTATTATTATTATTATTATTAAGTTCCTACATACATGAACATGTACGTGGAAATAGACACGTGAACTTTATTATCTCCTCTTGAAGCGGTGCTGTCACCTACCCCACCAGGTGGCGTTCCTCATTCTCCACTCACATGATGTGGCAAATAGTTAAATTTCATACAAACAAGACCTGCGTGGAGAGGTAACCCCAAATGTACAGCGAGATGTGCTAATTTTTAGGTGGAAAATTATGGACAGTTGTTTTTAACAACGAGAATCAGAAGCCAGTTCACCGTGTTGATAGTGATCGGCAAATAACAGAGGTAATTTTTTGTGTGACCACGGATTCGACATGTCCAAAAACTGTTTTAATACGTCGAAGCACTGTTGTAGTTGTAATATCCTTGAAGGTTTTTTCTTTTTAATGCGGCAAGGCCCTTAGTGAAATTGGGGTTGTGACTTACGTTATGCATCCTCAAACATTATCTAACCTCAGGTGTAATATCCCGAAGAGCCATACATAATAAGCCCTAGTAATTTTAGTAGGCCATCGAGTTGTTACACGTAAACATTATGTTATGAAATATCAGAAATCTATGGAAATGACCACTATAATGTCTACTGTGTACTAGTCAGCATCCAGACTTCAGAAAGCCTGAAAATACCACTTTTTAATATCGGACTACCAAATTTCATTACAGAAAAAGCATGTTCATGATATCGATCCAAATATTTTGAAATGAATGCAACATATAATTTGTAGATAGTATATTTCTCTTGGATCAGTTAATTTAGTAGGATGACATATAGTTGCACAGTTTGATGAAAACATTAAGGTTCCACAATAGTTCTTTGCCTAAGATTTACTCTCAAAATTTTTAATTATATACATACATACATACATATACATATATATATATATATATATATATATATATATATATATATATATATTATAATATAAATATATTATTGAAATACGGTATGGTGATTTCATTTTATTCCCTTATATGCATTTTGTGAAAAAAGGGGTGATAAACAGCCAGCGTTCAGCAGCCTCAGTTTACTTAAGCAAGTACACGTAAATGTGACTGCTGTACTCATCAGGTAAGCATGTGGTCAATATAAATTTTATATAAATGTAAAAGTTTGATATAGAATGACAAAAGTTGGGTGTGACTTGACTACCTGACTTGGGCATGACTTGGTCAGGGTACAATTTAACTTGATCTCATGTTTTCAGTAGGCATTATAGCGAGAGCCAGTAACTCAGTCAGCGTTTCCAGGGTATCGCAAGTTCACGCAGATGCCGGCGAGACAGGTCGGGGCTCTTAGTTTGTGAGAGTTTGATAGAGCCCACACCTATCTCGTCGATACCTGCGTGAAGTTGCGATACCCCTGAAATGCCAATTGGACTAACATGTATTTAGGTGTTAAGTGGATGTAATGTAATTTCTTGCTGTGGGATTTCATTTTGTTGTTTATCATCTAGTGCAGAAAACTGTTTTTATCTGTAGAAAGTAGATGATAGACATTTTGTTTTTTTGTGATGTTAATATCTTCATTTCCAGTGATGGTTGTTTATTAGTTTAAAGTACATTTGTAAAGTGTAGATATGTTCTTTTGTTATGATTAGTTTGCTTAACTGCTGAAATTCTCTTGCCATTTTGGATATATCATTATTGATTTGTCTGTTTATTTGTACAGGTGGGCCCCAGATGGGATTTAATTATAGATGCGTGAGGCGACTGATGATTAGACAATTTGGCAGTGAGTATTATGAAGTTAATTATATATACATTGTATACAAATTACAATAACATGTATTTGAAATACTGCATATATAATTTATAGTGTACGTATGTTTTAAGTAGAAAAATTCTTCCAAGGATTTGCTCGGTCTTGCCATAGTCCCAAAAAGTACTTAAAATCAAGGTGGTCTTAAAAGCTAACACCTCCTTTTGCTCAATTTATAGAGCACACTGGAAGCCTGAAATTCAGCCCGGTTTGCAACTCACTTCACCAGTGTATTCAATCACTTTCATAAATGTGGGCACCATGTATGGCTTTTGAATGTTGCATGGTTGCCTCACTTCCACAGTAAACCATACACCTTAGCCCCAACATCCTGATCAGAGTTTTAGCATTCTTTACTCACCCATTCTTTACTCATAATATATATTATGAACATGAAGTATGATACTTTAAAAATGACCTCATTCTGAGTGCAGTTCTGGCTTCGATATATTTCTTGTTTCAATGTAAAGCTTGGTTTTTTTTATTATATAGCTTTCAGAAAGCTAAGAAATCTTTACTATCCTGACGAGAAAGGTGTTTCTGAGTGCATGTTGAATTAGCCGGTCCTATCTTCTGTTGAATTTTATGTTTTTTTCTGATGAAGTGGCATAGAACAGTTTCGTGTACCAAAAGATTTTACAACCTACAATAAGGCAAGTGTTTTGTTTTTATTTCTCTGAAAATTATGTCCAGAAAATGCAGTTGGGCAAGAAACATGTTTGACTTCTTTTTAAATGGCTTCAAAGTTCTGATGAACAATGGTCAGAGGCATAGTAATGTCCTGCAAGCAGCAAGGGAAAGTATCTAATAAACAAATCCTCCTGAATATGTGAAATGTATTCTGGCAACATCCAAGAAGCTTAGACTGGAGCTGACAGTTAAGTGTACATTGAAACAAGAACTTGTTTGGTTTCGTCAAGCTTTCTACCTCTCTCGCTGCTCTCCAGCAGTGCCCATTTACCAAGATACACAACCAGTTGCAAGGAATCAGGTGACACAGTAAAAAAAAAAAAAAAAGAGCCATGTACAATATCTTATTACAATATCAATATCTGTTACAATACAATTACAATATCTGTAAATTGTGCACCCTCCACACCACTCTGATTCAGTACAGCAACATTCCATGTGAGATTCATGAAAAGGATTGGATTGACATGGCTGTATCCTTATCTGTGTAACTGATAACTCGAATTTTTGACTTCACTGCCTTCAAATATATCTACGCTTTTGTTGGAATGAGAGCGTTGTCTTTAGAGTTCAGATCGTTGAAATTTTCATCAGATTCATTAGGAGAGGGGTGCAGGCAGCATTTTGTCAGGTGGGACTTTGTAGCCTTGTTACAGACTTTTGTGGTCTGATCTCCCATCTTCCCAAGCCAAATAGATACATTGTTCCAGCTGACAGTTGTTGACACCTTGTACATGGTAAATACATTTCATTCCTTGAAATTAAAAGTGGGTGAGAATTACTTGATGTAGACAAGTATGAGTGGATTAATAAAAGCATATGATGTTATTTTATAGTTTCATGAAAAGAAAAGATGTTATAAAATAAATATACATGTACATGGTTTCCAGGCTTCCTGACTCACATGTCCTTTGAGGACATGTTAAAGTCTTTTTGTAAAACTTCTTAATATTTTCTAAACATAACAAGTAAAAAGGGTTAAATCTGAGGGTTAAATCTGATTGGCTGGTGGGAGAGATAGGCAAGTCTAAGCTGAGTTTTAGGTATGGCACATTTATTCAAGTGTGACCAAGCCTTCAGGGATTAACCCAGGAAACCCAAAGTCAGCTAATCAGAATTGATTCTATATCCCTTAAAATGTAGAAATGACAATACACCCAGTCAGTATTTCAGTAGTCACGCTTGTTCATGCAGGTTTGGACGAGACATAGTGGGGGTTCTCGCGAACTATTGTAGCTAAAATACATGATTTTATGATAGCTGCTACTCCCGCTTTTGAGCTGACAGACCCGGGTATGCGAGATATATATTAAGAAGTAGCAAGTACCATAAATCTTGTCCTTCAGCTGCATTAGTTTGCGAGAGCCCCCACCCTGTCTCGTCAGTGTCTGTGTGAACTTATTACAATAATCAGTATCATTAATAATGTTGAATCAGTAGAAATGACAATTAAAATGGTTCACTGTTATTTTAAGACTTGTATAAAATTTCTTGTCATTGGGTAAGCATCCCTTTTGTGTTGCAATTTGTTTTTGATAAAGCCTGTGTGTAAATCTAAAGTTTTATGTGATGTAAATAGAATTGTTTATTCAGATATTAAACAAGACATGATAAATACAATTTTTAAGATCCTACATTTATTATGAAGCACTGGCACTTCCACCAAGCTTTTGTAAATATCAAAATTATTTGTGTGGTGTGGCTACAATGACGTACATCCATACAAGCTGCGTTCAATATATAGACCTACTAGATGTTTTAGGACTGCTTTGCTTTAGTGTGCTGCTTTGTTTAAGACATACTGTAAGTGGAATATTTATTGTGCATATATCTACATATATGTACATGTTTACTATATCTAGTGTAGATCCAGTATCAGGGTATCTTCAAAACAGTATGGAAAAAAGTAAAGGATGATTGTATTACTAGTGAAGTATTAATGAATAAAATTAATTTGGTTTCTTTTCAGGTTGCAAGAACTTCTGGATATGGGTATTTGTAACTGTGGTTGTGATATACTTGGTAGATCTGATGATCTCTGTCCAAGTGAGTGTCTTCAAGTAATATACTTATTTATTCATTTGATTGGTGTTTTACGCGGTATTCAAGAATATTTCACTCACATGTATTTGACAGCAGCCAGCATGATGTGTAGGAGGAAGCCAGCATAAGCAAATTAATATAGCTACACAAGCTGAGTACACATGTACATGCACGCACAAACATGTCGAGAGGTGGTACTCTGTGTTGCCCTACGGAAATAAGGGAGAGACAGATGTGGACTTCAGAGGTCAGATGTCATAGGCATACACATTGTGAGATTGAGACCATATTTTTGTAGCTTCCTAGCAATATATCTCTCTTCATTTGGCCAGCAAATGCATATATTTGACCTCTAATAATCTCCTACAATGACTCCATGTAGACACTGTGCTAGCCAGAAATTAACATTTTGGCTGTTTAGCCTAGAGCAGGAAACTTTAAATGGACAAGACAGCACCTGGCTAAAGCATATTTCAGTCCAAAGCAGGATAGTCAATATCATAGTTTATTATTTTAATGAGATTTCACCGAATAACAGGTAGACCAAAACTACAATCCTGCAAAAATGGCTGATGTGGATCAAGGCAACCATCTTGAGAATTGTGTCCAGTCCAACACGTTGCTATCAAATTGCGTGCCCTAAGCTGTGACATAGTATTTACTCATTCATTCCATGAAGTGACTTATGATTATACAGAACTACTGCATAAGACATCATTTTGAGATCGTTTACAATGATTTTTTTACGTGTAGTTGAAGGACCATTTTACATAGTGTTGTGAGGCAGGCCTGTATCATTTACGGATCACCTCAGACGTAAAATCAGTTGACACAAATTATGTCAGACAGCAGGGTAGCGTCACGGCTCAAACAGCATTCGTCTCCCCAGTAAACCTTAGGCCTACTTAAACACGTTGTTCAAATTATATAAATACATTTTTTGGTGTTCATGTTAACCTTTAATCAGCATGCAGTTGCTAAATAACAAATATCAGAGTCAGTGAAAAATTCATTTAGGATGCCGAAAGTTTATCGGAATGAGAAGACAGCGTCTCACCTGACAGTGCTTAAAATTAATTAAGTCTTGTGATATAATTTTTCTTTTTCTCTGAATTTATTAGAGCTGAAGATTTTAAGTTTTGCCCTTTGTCTTTTTTGCGTACAAAGGATCTCTTTTTCTGTTTTCTTTTATTAAATACTTTAAAATTATTGAAATGCTGTGTTTAAGCCAAGGTACTTTCTCTGACATCTGTGATAACTAGGTCACGACTGCTTTCATCTTGGAAGCCACCACTACAAAATTGAAGTATAAAATCCAACGACAGTCAAATGCCTGGATCAGCCTCGGTGGTGCTTAGATTTATTTCAGATTTTTATCAGAATTGAGCATGATTCCAGTTGTACAACAATTGTATTGTAATTTTGTAAACATTGAATAGGGGTCAGAAGTACCAGTATAGCACAACCGCTCCTGAGGCTACGATCTAAGCCAGGAATACCTGGCCTTGCATTTGCAGGCTACTTATAAACTGTATAAACGACATAGTCTTCTGTATGAACAGTTTAAGCAGTGGAAAAAATATTCTTCCAGTATGCCCAATTTCTGAGGAAGGCTATTTCATCACAACTTTAACCTGCCATGGGCTACTGGATAGACTACTGTACGGAACATATCTTAGGCATTAGAGAGCTAGAGTAAACGCGACATCACCACTTTATCAATAATGGAGATGCGCTAAAGCTGTGACAAAACGAAGTTTCACATTAGTTTTACTGGGTCGAAAAAAGTCTAAAAAAATAAATATAATGCAGGTTTTACTTTGAATGGTAGTCTTTCAGTGGACATAAACAATAGTCAGTTGCTGCCTTTCCACTTCAGAGTAATAAGAGTTTTCAGAATTTGTTATCTTTAAATGTTGTGAAGGTTTCAGAAGTGCTAGCACAGAATAGTGACCCAGGAGCCTCTCATTCAAGACTATTAATGCGATCGCTTTGAGTTTGTCCAGCTTATGTTAGCTGGCTTCCTCTCCGGACAGATGTAGGAATGCCTTAAAGCAACCTGCAGTTTCCTCCCACCATAATGCTGGCTGCCCTCAAAATAAGTGAATTATTCTTAAGTGCGGCTTAAAACTCCAGTCAGGTAAATAATTAAATCTAATTCTCAGAACTCTGTGCATTAAGTAAGTGATTTTGAGCTATATTGTTGTATCCTGTGGACATCACAGCTTCGCCTTGTTACTGATCATATTTGCACTTGTTACGATTTTCAGAGGACAAGAGAATATGGGATGGTGGTTATTTACAAGGTGGAAATGTGACAGGACCCCCTGGTAAGAATCATTTCTCTGTCATGATTATATATCTGTGTGTGGTTTGAATGATTGACTATGAAAAGAATCAATTGTAACATTTGCATTTGGTCTTGTTTGTTTACTTGAACTAAAACATTCTGCAATTTTGTTCACCAGTCCATGTCATTGCTGATGTATAACTACATACTGTATGACTCTGAAGTTACAAACATGTAGCATAATTCCAGCTATATTCTCACATGCAACTCGCAGCGTCACATCAAGAATATTTTCACCTCGTTTCTGATAAGACAAGTTGTACAGAAAGTAATGATGATTCTGCTTCGACAACACTTCAGTTAAATTGTGTTGAGAGATACATTGTTAACTTAACCTTCGTGGCCAATTCCACGAAGTGATTTCTGACTTAAAGTTAAAATTTAAAATCTCCATGTAATGCTTAGTTCTTGGTACTATAAGCTGAAGTGTAGACATAGTGGCTTAAGATAACATTGAATTAACGAACAAAATTTTAACTCCTAGAGCCCATAAATTAGCTCTAATAAAGATCGTTTTTCAAATTTTGACTTAAATCAGAAATCGCTGTGGAATCGGACCGTGTTAACAGTGGTGTCACCTCTGTTTCTTAAAGCTCACTTTATATAATTTTAGTGTCTCAGGACTAGGGTAGCTCTTCATAAATTGGATCACCTAATTCATGTATACTTACATGCAGGAGTCATAACTCATTACACCTCAGACACCAACAATGACCATCTACACCAGATACGCTGTTTTTGGGTTACATCATTATAACAACTGAGTGACGTTTCAGTGCAAAATGACATTGCCACTTTATGGCATGGAAGAGCTACTTGTCTATCTTTTAACATGGTAGTGATCATGTTTGGCACAAACTGCCAGCAAAACTGCAATATAAATAACCCAAACCCACCCCAAAACTTAATTCAGAAGATCAATCAAATCTTTTTTAATTAGTTTTCTATATTCCATTTTATTTTTTTCATCAATGGGATCCATATATTTTGAAAACTGCAGTCAGAAGTTTTTATAATACCTGTATTATATATCACATTCACAGTAGTGGTGTGCTATGCTGGACGAACATGTATGCGTGTGCATGGATACCACCTGTGTAGAGAAATCTCATCTACCTCAATTTTTCAACCTTTTCGCATATGAAAGAGAAACTTTCAGTGCAATGTATGCACTGTTTTAATTTGATTTTGGAAACAAAACTACATTGGTTGGGTTGGCTAGTTTCAGGGCTTCACAAAAAGTATAATTTTATCAGTCAACATCTGTAGAATAATGCCTTCAGAATATGCGTGAATAAACACCTTGCAAACATGAAAAGGTTGAAGAATTACAGTAAACCAATTCAGTTGCTTAGTGCCATATGATAGTATATTTTGAAGGTGTGATGTCACTTTGCTGACATTATTACAATATATGAGTACTTGTATGTTATGTGTCTGTATTGAATGTGCGCTTCTTGTATATATACATGTATTATGCCCTGATGTGGCTTGCATATATTTAAACCAAAAAGCTTTTAAGCAAGTGAATATTTATTCATATATAGCTGGGCTCCCTTCCCATTCTAACCCAAGGAATACCTTCAACCACTAGTATAATTGACATTTAAAATTATATATACATATTCTTATTTAATTTTTAATAATATTTGTGTTTAAGGTAATAAAGTAAAAATCTAAAACTGCTTTTTTACAGTAATAAATGTGGTATTCAATTTTTTCCAAGCACTCTGAGCAGTGGTGTCAACCTCTCCAAACTACATGTACAAAAGATTCTGAAATAGTTCTGAGTAGTTTAGTCTTGTGTTTTAATAAATGAATTACCAGTAATCCATTTATCTTTCATTATTATTTTGAAATTGAAAGTATGAAAACTGACGATAATTTAAGTAAGAACAAAACTCTTGATTGAGGACATTTTATCTGAAATTATAAGGTCTTGTGTATCTGGGTTATTTCTTGCCAGATATTAAGGAAAGTGCTCAGATACAAGTACATTTGCATGCACTTGGCAAATGAATTCACAATACTCTCTAAATTTTGTCAATTTTATATACTGTGAATTTACAGTGAAACCTGGACTTACAGATGGTTTGTATTTAGGAAGATTCCTCCTATTATACTTCTAATATGATTCGATGATGGGACAAAATGGAAAGAAAATGTGATGATTTTGAATGAAGTGGCTTGTTCTGATTGTATTATATTGGCCAGAGGCGTCATTTGTCTCCCTTGGTTTGGGAAGGGTAGCCCTTAAACCATGTCTCTTGCATAAAGCTTCCTTCAGGGGTGGAGAGTAGTTGAATTAAAGGAGTTTTAGGAGCCACATGCTTCTAGATTTCGGTGTTGAGTCTTTGAAATGTGTCCCACTTCAATCCTTATCCCGCAAGAAGCCAAATGTACATGTATCGTTGGCTCCTGAATTGAAACTTAATATTTTTAACTTCTGAATTTCTTTTGGCATAACTTGGTTGATCCTCAAAAAATGGTTCCAACTCTAAAGTCTTTTTTATTAGGATTTAGATGGAAATATTTTATTTCTTTTTCTCTCTGTCTTTTCCATTCAACAGAATTTAAAAACAAAAGAAAATTAAAAACATAATACATTAAACAGTATTAAGTTTTGTGTTAAAATTAAAGAATTTTCTTAGGATAGCATTATAATGTGTGCATTTTTGGGGAGCTTAATGCAAGCAGACCCTTTTGCAATGTGCCCAAACAACTCCTACGTATACCTTTTAATTTCTACTGTACACGTACATGTACTGTTTTCGAGTTCAGTACATGTACTTAACATTCACTTATGCATGCATGGGGAGCATGTTACTAACTAAGCTTACCATCTGTCCTCCTCCCATCATCCATTTACAACATGCTTGAAGCTTACTTGGAACTGTTCCCTTTAAAAAGCTAGTCTGCTACTGGACTGAAACTACTAGATTCATATTTTTTTAATCTTAATACATAAATGATAAAAGAAGCTTTACCTTTTTAAAAGTACATGCTTCAATGATCTGTAGTAGACCTTTCAGTCATTTTCAGTTTTTCTAGGCATTTGGTTAGAGCACAAGCTCGTGCTCGACGAATGAGGCTGTGTGTGGAATTCAGAGCTTGCAGTTTTGGTTGCTTTGTCCACCCATAAACCTGACTGCCTCTTCCACCCATAAACCTGACTGCCTCCTCCATCCCTATAAGTCAAAAATTCTTGAATGCAGTGTTAAATATCAATCAAAATAAATAGTGTCACTATAATGTGACTAGTTGGGGTGTCATGTCTGGTGTCTTCAGCATGATCCTTCAGTGGTGACAGCACTTTGGGAGACAGGAGTCGCCCGCCACAAGAAGACACAGTATATGTACACACTTCTCATCATCATATGACTGAAAAAGTGTTCAGTACGACGTTAAACCCAAAGCATATATACATACATACATACACACATACATACATACAAGTCTGTAGTCTTCTATTCATTCACTATTAAACCTAGATATCTTCTTTTTCATCATGTGCTGTCCACAAAATGCCACTGTATACAATCCAAAAACAAGTGTTCTTTACTAATAAAGTATTTCAACTTTAGTATGGTTTTGGGTTCCCCCTCAGCACTCTGCCCAGTTTCCTCCTACCCTGATGCAGGTCGTATTTGGAGTCCTTATAACAATACATTGTTATTTATTGCTTTAGTTCATGAGAAGATTTTCTGGAATTAAATATAAAAATTTTCAATTCAGTGCACCTTTATCAAAGCAAATATACATGCATTGCTTTATTTGTAAAACTTTATTACAAATCCTATATTTAAAAAACTGTTAGCTTGTAACAGACCATATTTAACACTTGCTTGATATGTATTTAGGTTGATGCATGTCACTCATGATAATTTCAGTAGTGTTATACAGTGTGTTGTTAACACATGGATTGACAAGGATTCATGTCTTTAATGTGGGTTTTTTATTTTAAACACAAATGACTTAGGGCAATTTCATGTATAATATCAAGAATTATTACATGTATACATATTTATTATATTTAAAAATGACCCCAGTATATATAATGTGTAATATCCACTTTAACTTGATAACATCATGGAACAATTTCATGTATCTCACTTTTGTGATATGGACAGACTGTACACACATATAACCACACACGCACATGTATGTATCATTGCATGTGCACATGTTAAAAATGAATTGATGAAGGAATCGTAAGAATTATTTTGTATTAAATAAAAAAGTTAAAAAGACTAGATGTATGGGAATACATATACTGGTATGTGCAAAGCTTGACTACATTCCTCTGCATGTACATGCATTTCAAGAGAAAGCTTATTAATATTGTCTGAGCTTTTAAAATAACTGATCTGGCAAAGTGGTTATGGCAAATCATTATACAGTTTGCAGGCACATGCCCTAAATGAAGGTTTAAACAGCTTGGTTACATAAAAGCATGAATTGAACATAGAAATCTGCCACATGTTTGACACAAGCTCATCGCTATAATTAGGAACTAATCCATTTAAATACTTGTATACTGGTACTATTACCATTAAATTATAATGATATTGGCATGACGATGGACATCACTTCATTTTGTCATGCATCAGTTCAGAACTGAGATGTTATTATCAGAGTCTAAATTATGCGCATTGAGATCAAAGCATTTATATGCATAAGAAGTTCATCTAGCCCACATGCGTCTAAGTCAATAGTGTTAGTGTCCCCAAATAGTACGATTGTATCCTTCAAACAAGGAAGTTTCCAGCCAAAATATGTAATTTCATTATCCGTTCATGCAGGCCTTGGAAATGTGTGTATTAAGCACTTTCAGGTGTTTAACTTTAAAGCTTTCCTAACAGAAATATTCACAGTACTTATGTGATGTAAATACAACTGTCTGGAACTTCACATAAAAAAAGAGAATGGCTATATTGCAATGAAATTCCTCTACCATATTCCCGATGTGAATATATTTTTTTTTTTTTAGAGAAAGTGTCAGACTCCGAAGATAGATAAACGAGCAAAACATGGACATCTCTTGGGGTGTCCAAGTTTCGAACCTAGATGTATAATTAGATCTGAGGTATGCTAGCCAATGAGGAGGCATAGTTCGATCTGACTGTTATATCTCTAGATTGGCAGTACATGCACACAACTTATAATAGTGTGCTCTGTTTTAATAGCTGACATACATGTATGGCATTAGACTTTGCCAGTTCACAGCCAGGAAATTTTTGATATTTTTGATATTGCATTTATGCTAACACGCTGGCAGAAAGAAGAACTATTACATTGAATTTGGTCAAATTCATGGACAACTGATGTTGATTTTTATTATTGTAATGTGACTGGCTGTTTCTTATTACAGTTTACTTGATTGGTGTTTTATGTCATAGTTAAGAATAATCCACTTACATGACAGCATAAGTTTTATAGTGGGAGGAATCAGTGCAGAACCCACTGAAAACCCACAACCATCCACAGATTGCTGGAAAGAGAAAGCAAACATGAATTGGACTTGAACTCTTAGCACCTGCATTGGTCTTACCCCTATAATATTCTGTTTATTATGTTCAAGATAAACACATTGCAGAGATCAGTGGTAGCTGTGGTAGCAAGTACATGTTAATGTTTATCAATCCAATATTCCATTTGTCATAGTTATGCAAGGGTTAAATTGCCTGCATGCAGTCATCATTTCAAAATTACATTGTTTTTGAAAACTTTTCATATTGAAGTAAGTGAGGCTAAATTTGGTGTTTCTAGTCTGAGTTTCTAGTCTGAATGGATTGAAGAGGGGATTAAGGGATTAGCCATTCACATCTGTGACCTATGGGATTGTATGTTCTAATCCAATTGGTTTGGCTTAGAGTGTTTGTCCAAAGGTTTACTGGTTTTATAGGAAAGTGTTGCTGTTTTCCAGTAAACCCTTTCACCCATGAATATGTACCCACTTAGCTGATAACGTCTTTTTCTTGTATCGTTTACAAATGAATTGACAGGATTGCCTTACATTACCCATGATCTGTGAAGGTCTAATTTCTGTAGTACCACTTGATTTTGATTTCTTGTTGCTCGAAAATTACGGTATGTCTTGAATTGGTTAGTCAAGGACTGCTTTGGACAAAACAACATTATATCTCTGCTTCACGGTTTCACCTCATTGCAATGTTATTGCATGTTTCTACATATACTGAAGTTAGTTAAATATTATTGAGTATGGATTCCTTGTAATATTTCTTGTAGTGTACTGGTGTACAAAGTTGAATTACTATCACTGTATTACTAAATAACTAAATTTTACATTATTTTATTTCAGTTTTGCAAATCCGTTTTAAAATGCGATCCTCTCTCCCCTAAAAATACAATAAAAAAAAATAATAAATAATCCAGCAGTGTGATTATTTTGCAACCCATTAATGGCATGTAGCTTTGAGCAAGTGTCATGATGTGCTGTGGGATATAAAGCATGCTGTATGTCCATGAATTTTTTTGGTGTCTTGAGCCTTGAATGCGAATGTAGCAACTGCCAGTGGCTTGATCCTATAATTTATTTCAGGTGCATTATTAAGATTGCATGGATGGTTTGAAATGAGAGAAACTCACACAGCTGATATCCATTTAAATCTTTTCACTGCAGAAAATGACATTTTAGAGAGATTAAAAGCACATACAGGTATATGCAGCTAACATATAATGAAGTCATTTAAAATTTATAAAATTTATACAAGTCATTATACCTTATTTTCAGTATAAAATATATGCAGTAAGAATTAAACCTGATAAATCTGCATACTAATTAATTGCTATTTGCATGTGTGTAGGCCTATGGACCATAGGCTGTGCATTTATAATTACCGTGTAACTTGATTGTGTTGAGTTGGTAAGTTAAGCAGTTGCATTACTCCTGAATTTGCATGCTAAATGTGTTTGGTTAATCTACGCAAGGGTATATGGTGCATGCTGAGTAGTAAGAGAAAGTAATGTAATCAAGCCAGTTTCTTGGTTTCATTGGTAGCTCTGGTATGAACTACACTTTAGAGGAAATGTAAGGAACTGATATTTTGTAATGTTCTTGTCTCCTGTCCTGATATAAAAAAGAACTGATTAATTCAGTGTGTGACAAACATGTTACAGATATTGAACAAGCTGAAAAGCTTGATGAAAACCATCAGAACACAAGCTACCTAAACTGTAATTCAACTGATTTAAGGATCATAAATAGCATATATTTACTTAAGAAAATTTATATATATATATATTTAAGAGCAATTGTATTTTGTATATTTGTAATATTTGATAATTGTAGTTAAGGAATCACTAGCTCTATAACAGGTTTCATTTTGACTCACTGAACAGCTTATTCTTCAAGTTTACTTTGCTCATGTTTATTTTCATCATTTAGTGTTAACATGCATTTGTGTTGCTTTATTAATTACATGTAGTACTCATTCATCATTTCTGAACTGGAAGTACCCTTTCAGGATCAGTTACGTGTATCATGTACCTGTATGCACCATACTGGGCATGCGTGGAGATCGACTTTGGCACTGAAATGGTTGATCACTGTGAACTGGTTGTTTTTACAGGTACTAAATGCGGTGTTACCTGTCCTGAAAATCAATATGCATTTTATATCAAAACTGGCACTAACAATCAACTGGGACCTACAATCTGTTTTGAAGACCAAGTGTAAGTTATGGAGAGGAAAGCATATTATGTAATAAAGACCAGCTTTGAAACTCACATTTTTCAAGTAGGATGTCATTCTACCTTCCAAAATGCAAACTGTGCTTCAATAGAACTGTTATAATGAGGTAAAGTAAGGAACATAGTTATGGGTGAAATTTTAGGACATACCTGTTTGTTTTGCTAATGCAGTGTACAATGTATCTTAAAATCCATTTATTTGACTTGTGCCATTTTAAAATACACGCATGACTGATCATAATAGCTCCAATGGTGTATCAGTACCAGTAGGGTCATCGTGTTTTAACAGAATTTAAATTCGTTTAGATTCGATTTGTTTGATTCTTGAGAATCTACATGAATCTACTTAATATCTAGTACCTCAAAGCTGTTATTGTAATTGAAAGTTTTAATACATGTAAAAGTGAACAGATTTTTGGGATTACATGTTCATAACTTTAACGATGTGAAAAACTTTTTACACTACTCCAGCATTTATTAGTTCGAATGTGACTTTGAGGTACAGGAGTATTGAGGAGAACTGGATTCTCATTAAAAGTAATTTTCTGAGAAGTGGGGCAGTTAGGCAGTGGGGCATTGATAATGTTGTGCATTGTATATACCTGTATGATTATACCTCTATATACCATTCTCATTTTATGTTGACAGAGCTATGAGTCCAAATCTTGGTAATGGTGGGAGAGGACTTAATATGGTTGTTGTGGATGGTAAGTTTCCAGCTTTGCTGTTTGTCTGGTAGTGTAACTCATATTCTGTCTTCAGATGTTTTGTTTTATACGTTAATATACTGTACCTAAATGTAATTACACCACTGGAGGAGTTTTGTATGATATATTTATTATTTAAGACATGAAGCTTATTGATAAGAATAGTATTTTTCCAGAAATACTTCATCGTAGCCATCTTTGTATGTTTATATTCAGATTTTCTTCCACCTAATTAAAAATATGATTAAATGTTGTGTACCAGCAGTTTGAGTAAACATTGTGTGCTATATGAAGGTCTTTTTGAGTGAGTTGTGGTCCGTTGATTAAAGACGCTTATCTTTCAGTTGCAAAGAAACATCAGGCATGGTTTCATACTCCTGTCACTGACTATATTGTCAGTGTATATGGACATTTGCACAGTCTTGACAGTTGTTGAAGACCAATTGTCCTCCATCAATAGGGTGTGTACGTCTCTACGTCACTCGTGGTCAGTTACTTGGCGAAGGTTGGCAGTTTACCCCAGGCACTTCAGTTTCCTTCACTCTTGAAATAGAACATATAATTGCCCTTTGGTATTTTAAAGGCAACTTATACAGGTCCTTATTTCCATCCTTCACTTATGCATTGCTTTTGTCTTTATTTTGCAGACATAACAGCAGAAATTGTAGGCACCTTCACTGTTGACACATACATAGATGGTGAGTTATTGCAGGAAGCTAGCAGCAGTGTAATATAAATAGCTTAAATGGTGATGGTCCTGAACCCTGTTTTTTAGCATACTTCATACCCCAATGGGGAAATCGAAAAACTCCTTCCCATCTGTATCAACATGGTCATAAGATGTGAACTCATTTGTTCTTTTCTTTATTACGTCAAAATTAGCAGTGGACGTGTGCTCATAAAACATATATGAAGTGCACACGCACTGCAATGTCACAGCAAAAAAAAAAAACAAAAAAAAAACATGCATTCTGTCATTTGGACTCTGAGTAGATCATCCTTGAGTCTTCTATTGTAGGTAGCATCCAATAACAGTTGAAGCAATGCTAAGGGTGGTTTCTCAGAAAATACATGTGCAATAGTCTTTATATTATAGCTGCAATTTTGCCGTGTCTTAAGGCATAATCATTCATTCAAAAAGTACTTTGTTTATATAGAGTGCAGGTTTTGCATACATGTAAAGAACAATAGGGGGGTGTACCATCGTTGATGTCCTCTACGCATAAGTATGCATTCATAATTACAAAATTCATTGCTTAGTCTTGTATGTTTGAATCATGTTGTGTCTCAAATAGTACTGCATCTATTCGGGTTTTGATTGTCAGTATGTATATTTAAATGCAGTTAAAAGTTAAAACATTTAATGTCTTTATTGTGTATATGTACTAGAATTCCTGTTTAGATAAACGCTCAAGTCCTTAAGCTGAGCTGAAGTTTTGCATTGATGTGTCTTCAGATAAGTTTTTGGGTAGCCTTGCTAGAAAATCTATTTTTATCAGGTATGTTTACATTGTTCATGTTAAAAGCCAGGGCATATCACATACAGTATCTCCATTTTGTAATAAGTGTTGTTTGATTTTTCATTTGAGTTTGGATGTTCTCTTTCAGATACCCCACTTATCAGATATATACGTACAAAACTTGCAGACAATCATATTGTTATGATTGCCAGCTTTGATGAGGTGTCCTCCAAGTGAGTTAAGCTTTATTTCATTGTTATAAAATAAGCTTGTTTTACCCAGCATACCTATACCTTGTAAAAGTAGAGAGAATATATGTAACCGTTTGAAGATACATGTATCTTGTTATGGATACATTTATTTTACCTGATTAAGCACCATAGCTTTTGCCAGGGTATGTCTTAGTGTCTTTGAGACATGCTATTCTGACAAAATTAACATGTGACAGATAGGGAAATGGAAGAAAACAATGAGATATGAGGCACCCTGATTTCAACTTCTTGCTAAATCTGTGCACATCATAGTAGAAATTTAAGAATCAGTCATCATTTTCCAAGATGATTAATAAATTCAATATAAAAAAAACTGCTGTGATTATTGCTCACATTGTCTTGGTCTACTAGAGATTGTTTCATTCTGTGTGTTCTAAAAATCAGCCTTATGTCATAGTTTTAGGTCAGCATAAGGTCATAGTTTTAATCCATATCGGTAAATGAGAAGTTTTATATACTGACATTGAGCGAATGTTAAATCAGATCAAGTAATCTTGCACTATCTGTTGGTATCTATTTGAGGAAATGACAGATTCCCTCAGCGTTTTGAGGGAATCATTGTGGGTTTAGTGTCTCATCCGGTAGTAACCATTTCGCAGATTTCGATGTCGTGGCTCATTTATGCCTTTGTCAAAACAAAGATGCCTGCTTAACAGCCAGAAGAAGTCAGAATAAATATTATAAAGAAAATCAATTTGATTATATCAGATTTATGAAACTAAGAATGTAATGTTCATTTCTTCCCTCCTGGAATACATGTATTATATAGTGCACAAGTGAAACTTGGCAATGGCAAGAATTTATTAAGTGTCTGTGGTCTTACAAATATTCAAAAGTCATCATGAATTCATTGTCAGCCATAAAGACAAATGTAAGGATGTGCTTGCGGTGATTGCCATGTGTATGAATATATAAAATTTTAAGAATTAACCCATCATAGAACTAGTTTTCAAGAGTGCAACATTAAGTTATGTCCCTTTGGTCCTGCATTGCAGACTTAATGATGCTAGGAGATTGCTGAAGAAACTTGGGTCGAACCAAGCAGATTCCATTAAGTTCAGAGATTCATTCATGATGATTGGGCAGAAAAATCTGGACTCTGGATATGCCATTGAATACGTAAGTTATTTATGTCAAGAATTTATAGTTCCTCATTTTATATTCGATTTGTTGACAATAAATAGTCTAAAAAAAATTAATTAAAGGCTTTAATTACTATTTATATTTACATGTAGTTTTTAATTGAATGTTTTAAGTTGTGATTTTTTTTGTCCATTATTTCATTACCATTTTGTTATTTATGTTGCAGCATAACAGAATGCGGTCTGGGTTTGCAAAAATTATTGAAAAGAGTGGCTGTTTTTCAATTCCAAGTAAGGGAAAAGATCTTGCACTGTTTTTCAGATGTAGTTTAATCTGCTGAATATCAAATTTAATTCAACTTTGTTACTAAATAAATACATTCATCTTTTAATCTGCCATATTTCTCTGACCCCCCCCCCCCCCCCCCCTTCCAAATTCCTGTTAAAGATTTTGTAATAAATTTGTTACATCATGGCACATTGAATAATTGATTGATAAATCTTCTTGCCTTTGTTTTTACAGTGGGTCCCCTGGAAAACAGAATTGATAGTCTTCAGTCTGCTATCATTTTACCTGAGAATATGAAAATTGGGGAGCCATTCCCAAACTGTGGGTTACCTGAATCATGCCCAACAGGCTCTGTGTCGGGCCTGGTGTACACGGGAAAGGGAAATACAGAAGGGCCTCAAATCTGCTTGGACGGGAAATAGTATGTGCTGTAAATTTTTCTTTCATTTTCAAAAGCGAAAAAAAAAAAACAATAAGTGACAATTTCAAATGTATATTTTGACTGAAATTAGGGAGACATATACTGAATCTCCAGAAACTGTTTGACCGGTATTGTCATATAAGTCTTCCATCAACCTGCGAATGGTTGTGGGTTTCTCCCAAGCTCTGCCTGGTTTCCTCCCACCAGAATGCTGGTTGACATTGTGTAAGTGAAATATTCTTGAGTAAGACATCAAACACAAATCAAATGAATGAATATACATAATATTGGTATTTTACTGAAATCTTGTGCTTTTTTTTTTTGGTGAATCAGTAGTTTCATTGCCATATTTTTTTGTTTCAGTGTTTCTGGGACTGATCTGAATGATGGTGGAAGGGGTTTTAATATTGTGGTGCTGGACCCAAGATCAAAGAAAATTGTTAAAATGGCAAGATTTGACACATATGAAACAGGTAAAGTGTACCTACCATCTTGTTGTAAAGTTTGTAGATTAATTTTAAGTTCATCGGTAAGCCATCTCTGAATTAGCTCCCTTTTTACAAGTCAGCAGTTATGGCATGGTGCGGGATTAGTTTGTAATACCATGAGAAGTTGGACCTCGCTTATTGAAGTACATGTAGGCTTATGCTGTATGTGGGTTGTGTCACAACAGTGGAAGCTATATGCCAGGCAACAGACTGCAGGAAAACTTGACATAATCTGTTTAGAGTCGCACATCTTAAATGAAGTATTCGTTGTCAGCTCAGGTAAAATGTATGTTTGAAAGATTTATTTATTTATTTAAAAAAAATTTCGGCCTTACAATGTTAAAATCTATCTTATAGGTAGGTCTTCAGCTAACTGATGCCGCTTTAATATTGGAACTCCCCAGTAGCCATTTTCAGAAGTCCTCATTGCACCTTACTCCTAAAAAAGTATTGCAATTAATAAAATGCTAGACATCACCAGGTGCCCCTCCCCCCGATGTAAAGTCATTAAAATGCAGTCTGTTCAGAGGTGAATTGTAACATGTGACTTCAGGGGCGTGGGCCTATCCTCTACAGTGAGACTGGTGCTTTATATCACTTAGCCAACAAGAGCTTCCTCTAAATTTTCATTTCTGTTTGTATTACAGACAGTAGCCCTCTAGAGATGTTCCTGGAAGATGTGTGGGGCTCCCAAATCATTATTGCCGTAACTGCAGATGAGTCTTCAAAAAAGTGAGATTTTATGTTTCGATGTGAATGTACATAACTCCATATGTAGATACAATGTGTTTTGGTAAACAAAACAGCACATCAAGATTTTTGAGCAAAAAATCCAATACAAACTGACAGCCTTAAAGTTGACATTTGTTTCTTTGGATCATTAGTTTCATGAATAATCGCATAATGATTATTATATATAGCATAATACCATGAAAAATAACAAGTATCCTACAAAAATTTAATGTAGAATCATGAACACTTGCAAATAAACTGTTGAAAACATGTTGTTTTGGTGCATGCTATATTGCGACCAGTGGTATCCTATGATGGTCAGTACTAAAGAATAAAAAAAATAAAAAGCTGTGTCATTTATATGTATGTATTTCTGAGATTTTAGGACATATTAAGCTTGGTTCTCAATATGTATTTATTTGTTTTTGTGCTCACCTGTAGACTGTCGGTAACAGCTAAGGAGCTTCTGCAGGAATTTGGCAGCAGTATGATTGAGAGTCTCCGCTTCAGAGATGTGTGGTACCTTGTAGGCCAGAAAATGCTGGATGGCTTCTCAACAATAGAACAAGTAAGCTTTACAGATATTTAAATTAATTTTACCTTAAGGGGATACAGAATCATTTCTGATTGGCTGGTGTGAGAGATAGCCAGCCAAGTCTAACTGTACCTAGCCTGAGGTGAATTTTAGGTACAGCAGATTTATTCAAGTGTGACCAAAGCTTCAAGATTTAACCTAATAATCCCTATCTTAACTGTCAGCCAGTCAGCATTGATCCTGTTTGCTTTAAGTAGGTTTATCGTATTCATTCCATGTTAAGACCACACCTATTTAAATTTTTGTTTTAGGGCGAAATGAATCAAAATGAATTTCATTTATCAGTAAATGGAAAGTCTTTTTTGAGAAAAATGTGGACTGTCCTTGGCTGGTTTTCTTGTTGATGACATGTTTACTTGATCTGAAAGCCTTGGAAAACATGAAAATCATCAATGTATCAAGATCGGACAAAATAGAAAGGTTGATTTTTCTTTTTATTTTTATTTCATTTTTGATATTTTAGTGTTGACTCACCCGTAAAACATAAAATAAAATGATGTTGCCTAACTGAAGGTTAACACCCAGCTTAAACTGCTGATAATGGGCTAGCCTGTAACTGGGAGATATACAAGGAGGTGCCATTGGGCTTTGAATGTATTTAGTGAAGTATTGAAACTTCTGTTTCTAAATTATGCGAGAAGCCATTGTGGTGTGATGGTTATAATGTGTCACATATTTTCCTTGCAGATAAGTTTTGCAGGACCAGATGGTCAATGGCCGAAACCCTTAACCCATTCCTTCTGCATTCCAACAAAATGTAGGTGGTCAATTTTCTCTGTATGCATTGACGGAACCACTCTGTGAACAATTTCTTTATTTAGGCGAGCAAAAGTTGTTTACTATGACCTTGACAACATTAAATCACAAGTAAACCCTATTGTACATCATTGTGGTATCATGGAATAAGAAAGGGTGTTTGAGGTTTTACCTTTCCAAACATAACCCCAAAAAGTCTTCTTTAAGATTAACATTAATGGTGGTCTTGTTAGTACTTAAGTTCAGAAACACAGTAATCATTTTATTTTGTGAAGGAGTTTCGTTGATTATTTATTGCAGTACTGGCAACTTAAAGACTGTAATAATATATATTCTCTATCACTGGTAATGTAATAATATGAGTATGTAAGAGTTTTCTTAAAGTAATGTTCAATGTTTTTCTGGTAGTGAAAAGTACGAAGGTGATGCCAGATCCACTGGTATGGAGGAATGATGAGAAGAGAGCTTTCTGTAAGGAGAATGACGGCTATGTAGACTTTTGTGATCGTAAGTAGTCTTCATGTGTGGTATCTGTTTAACATTTATTTGAATATGGTTTCATTGCACCAGTGGGTTAGATTTGAGGGTGGCATTGTTTGTAATTTCATGTCGTGAAGATAGTGTGAAGCAGGACCTCCAGTCAATGATATGTCAAAATTTGTAGACGTCTTCAAAGTATAGTGTATCAGTTTCTAACGTCATTCTGTCTTTCAGTGAGAGGTCGTGATGAATTGGTAGGTGAAAAAAGTGGCGTCAGATTCTTATTGTTGAGCATTTGAAGAGTCTCCATTGAATTAAACAATACTTGGCATACGGGAAAGAGGCTGTTAGGCTGTTTAAAGAAAGCAGCTTCACACAACAAGCATTATAGCTTTAAAATGTTTACAGTTTGAGGCACAAGCTAATTAGAAAGGAACCATTTTCCATAACCTGTGGACTATACAGCATTGACATCCTCTCTTCATCCATCACATAGGGCATCCAACAACCATGGCTGACCTTACCCAAGCCAGTCACTTCGTTGAAGGGTGATTCTCAATAATGAATATTTATTACCCTGTGGTGCATAAAATATAGTTTGGATTTACCATTTTGTTTTTTGACAAGTAGAGTTGATATTTGTTAAATGGTTCTAATGGACTCCTCATGATGCATCAAGTAGAGATACATGATATCCTTAGTTGCACCTGGCTGTCTCTACCGCCAGTTTTTGGTTAAAATTCAATAACCAGCTGTTGCCCATCTATCCTTGGGTATATTTTCGCTCACCCGAAGTTTTGTTCATAGGCTTGTGGTCTTGAATGGAGTGTAGTTTTTGGAATTAAGAAATTTGTTCTCTTTTTTTTTTTTGCAGCTGCTCACGTGGATGATCAATATAAACCAGTTCCATTGATGGAGAAATCTTTAGAGGGAAATGACATATACTCCTCTCCAATTATTATTGTACCAGGTAAATTTAAAGTGCACTCATTTATTACAGCCACACAAAAAGGTGTCTACCAGTATGAATGCATCTTCTTTAGACTGTCTCCATTTCAGTGGCAAAGTTTGTCTCTTGTGCTTTTACATGTAAAACAGAAATGAGATGTAATTATGGCTTTAAGTATTTATCAGTAGATGAGCAAATGAGACACATTATAAAAGTTTCACAATTTTATTTTTTTATGATTTATTCAATTCTGATTTTTATTCAGGGGTTGAAGGTGCTGATGTAATGCTGATTGAGTGTGAATTTATAGATAAGTTGTATTTATTATCAAATTTTAATTGGCACAGAAAATAGGTGGGCATTGGACTTACAGCTATATGTACTTCTCAAGCGTTTTACTTTTTGTTATATATTCCAGGACTTAATCACAACTCTTTAGTGAAAACACTCGAGACCACATCCATGCAGTCTGGAATCAATCCTGAAATGGTGTTTGTAAGTGCTCTACATGTATATTGTCTTTTTCTAAAATGCAGTACATGACATAAAGTTTCGCCGATCGATAACTGTCGTTTACTTTCCCACGGACTGAGTTACCAGCAACATGACAGGAGTGGGCGATTAGCTCCCTGCACAGTTCATTACCCTGCATGCTTGCTATGGTCTCTCATCCGCGTTACACAGGGTCAAGGCACTAACAGTGAGGTGAGCAGGTCTCCTGACTAGCCCACGTGTATTTCTAATCATACCCATGAATTATACTGAAGGAAGTATCAAGTCAGGTGATGACTATTACAACCCTGTAAGTTCCGAACTCTGTCTCCATCTCAATGTACACTGCAGACCTCGAAAAGGCGAACATACAATTGTTTGGGTAACATGGAAGTCACGTAGCAGTAGTATCGTGTGAATGGTTGCCTATTCGGATCCCTCATTTTGCCACACATGTGTATTTGTTATGCAGCACTTGTATTTCAGGTACAGATAAATTTCACTGAGAATTCTATCACCATATAATTTGAACGAAGTATGTCACTCAAGGTGCACATTTTCTTTCATTACAATCGGAACTGTCCTCCTATTGCAGAAGAGTTATTTTTCCTGCCTTTTGAATTTGGAAACCTCCCATGAAACACAGAAAACATACTCAAAGCAAACTTTGCGAAAAATACCATGATTAACTTTGACCCCTTTTCAGTAGTCCAGCATATATTGAGAGTCATACAGGATTTGTCTGTATTGTTGACACGTTAGAAATTCACACTATGCTGACTGGCTAGATATCAAAATAAATTGCTTGTTTTATGATTAACGGTATTCAAATTTGCCCAGGCATGATTTATGTGTCGTCAGCAACAGGTAAGATTATTTTTTTTTGCCTTTTGTCGGCAAAATTTCGCCATTGATGGGTATAATAGACACGTGGAGATTGTGAGGCCTGTTTATTGCATGTTGTCATTTTAAACACAGTTTGTCATCATCTGCAAGTAAGGATTCATGAAGTGCTAAGTTCTGTTTTAGTTTTGTACATGAAGAGCTCTGGATTATAACAAATATTTGACAAGTGTAAAGGTACTGGGTGGTCACCAGGGAGTTTTTTCTTGAATTTTCATTTATCATAAAATGGTGATCACACAACAATTAAGGTGCACCTGCCGCTCATGTGACCTTTGAGGGTATGAAATGGGGAAATGGGTGATTCTTTTCAAGGCTAACTCCAGCTAAAGGGCTGCCACCCCCATGTGGGAACATGACACTTGATATACACAGCTACATGTAGGTGATCCTCTAGAAGTGCTACTTTCCATAGGGGTCAAATAACTGGCACTCCGTTTCAATAGAAACAGCTAATAAACAGGCTTATGAGATTTTCGTTGAAACTCTGATGCCTGTATGTAGGTGTGTATGTGTGTGTGTGAATATGCCACACAAAAAGAACCAAAGTAGATGTGGCCATTCTCTGTCATTGAAATCCTACTTGAATACCCAAATTTTCCCCTTTCTGAACAATCGCCTGAAAGCAGGTATGTTCGCTTTGGCTCCCCCCAAAAAAAAATTATAATAATAATTATGAGGATACTGGTGATACTGGTGGGAAGGAGTGAGAAAGGGATTGTGTGTACTAGTACATGTAGGTGTCTTTAGTCTGCAATCAAAACCAAGGTATAAATCTGTGCATGCACATCTGTTCACAGCAGTGTCACATGATGATAGAAATTACCTATTCCCCATAGGTCACCTTGGAGCCATTAAACACAAGGTGCCAGGAAAATTGCAGTATTACAGAGTTGATTAGAAATTATGCAACTGATTACGAGCCAAAAGGTTCATTAATCAACAACATTGTTTCAATTTATTGAAGTCACCAAACTGTTTCTACAGCGATATTCGGTTGAGGCCTGGGAATATTGACAGTAGTTTTCATCACTGTTTAAGGTTCTTGAGGTTACCAACAAGGCTGAAAATTATGCCCCAATAAAATGTTGTCAGCAGTTTTTTTTACAGTATGGTTAAGTCTGATAAATAAGATAGAAGTACATGCAAGCATGAAGTTCAAACATAAATGTGTAGAAGTTTTGATACATAATATACGTTTGGTTGTTTCTGACAAATTGATTTTAATTTTTATTGTGAGCAAAATTCATGTACAAACTTGTGACCGTCATTTATTTCCTGCGCTTCTAGGCTTTTTAATGCCCAACAACCACAGAGGCATCAGTGTGTGTGGATTGCATGCATGCCCCAAAATCATGAATAAAAATTAATCTAACATTAAATTTCTGCGGAAAACAGAGATGTTTATTATGAAAAATTCAGAAGTTTTTGTTCACAATAATGTGGATATTTTAAGAAATGTTTGTGGGGAATACAGCTTGTAACACTCGTTCTCAGAGTGTCTGAACAATTAGAAGAATTAAGGTATGGTTTGTTTTTTTTTCAGGGAAATTTTAAGTTTGTAATTGAGTTTGGGTAAACCAATGAAATGTAGAATTGTAGAATGTAGATCTAATGCAATGAAGATGTTTTTATTTACTTCCCCGTGTTTTTTAGTTGCTGTAGAAAAATTCAGTGCTTTTGGTTTATTGCAGCTGCTATGGGATGAACAATTTCCAGAATATGCTGATCTGGCTGACATTTTTGGGTTTAAAGATATCCGGTTGCCCAGCCAGAAGTCCTATGAAAGTGAGTAGCAGTAACTGATATAAATTCATTGTTTACATTGAAATAGTGTGATGTGATATGAAAGGGTACATTTACTACCATTAAGAAGAGGCCTTTTAGACATGTGATTGCAAATTCTACTATGTCCATTTGCTAAACATAAAACAGTTCAAACGAAGATCCAAAAGCAGAATGTGTTTTTAGAGTGTTGGTGATTTGGTTGGTGGAGCTTGTGTACTTTTTGGACAGTAAGTACATTTATAAAGCTATATCTGTCATACATCTAACAATTGTAATTTTAAGTGTAAATTTAATTTGGCTTTCAGATTTACTATTAGCAGCAATAAAAAAAGTTTGGTCACAATTTCATGATAAGGTAAGTTTAGGATGATTGTAAATCACTAAGATTTTGATCGTAGCCATAGCTTACAATTGACACCATCTTGCACAAAGGGATTGTAAGCTATGATACCTGTAAGTTATCATCAAAGATTACAGTCGGGTCGACCCTGTTGTAAATATTTATTATTGCCCCAAAATTAATGTTAAACACAAATACTCACCTTAGATAGACTGTTAGTTACTACTTTTCAACTGGGTTTGCAAGTGTGCAATGTAATTGTCTTAAAAAGATGTTATGAACATTTTTCACATTGTTGTTGCTAGCTGCTGAAACTCTCTTGAAAATGAAGGCAAAAAACGTTATTGACCAGTACATTATCACCGTTATGTAGGAGTCAGATTTGTTCTTGGATCACTATTGTAACTTCCAATTACAATATTAAATTACAATCGTCTTACAATTCCTTTGTGCAAGCTTTGTAAATTATTTATACAATCTGCTATATACTCAACTGTAGGTATACAATCAATTTTAGCCACAATGGCTTTGTGCAAGCAGGCCCAGAAAACTTTGATGTGTCATAGATGTTGACGGTAAAGGATCAATTTGATCAGTAATAAATTACAGATACTTTAGCCCAAAAAACACCGTTAATTTCTTGATGTTGACAATTTGAAACAAAAGACTCCTCCATTTGTAATGTATTTCAAATTAAAATTTGTTAAGTATTATGTAAATGTAATCATGCATTTATGAGGGAGATTAAAGCTGTTGTTTTTTTATAAGGTTTTTTTATTATAATAGCCACATAGGTTTATTTTTTTGTTCCAAACTGAAAGCCTGTTTTCTTTATAACTATTCTTTCTGGAAATTCCAAGCAGACTGCAAATCACTCATGATGAGGTAAAAAGTCACGCACCACTGACCTATATGTAGCTGTCATATTGCACATACGTTGAACATATTCTCCAGAACAGCTAATCAGGTTACTTGAAATTTAATAACTGTAAAAATTCATCAGTTACATTGTAAGTAACATGATGACCTGATTTTGAATTTTGAAATAAAAAGTATATAGTTAGATGTACTTTGACATGCTGAATACGAATTTGTTTTTATTCTTTCCCAAATGTTTAGTTCTCATGTGAATTGCAATTTAAAAGAAGTGAAAAGGCACATTTTTTTTTTTACATTTTTGATAGTCATTTGACCAAAACCTATTGCATGTGTGAAGCTCAAATTTGGTGAAGGTAAAAACACATGTACTTTATACTCTTTTTAACAGACTTTCATTTGGTTAATGATCTTAAATACCAGTAGTGTTGTGTTGTGCTTCTTGTTTTTTTTTTTTAACTGTTAAGCTGAAAGTCATGACATTTCATGCAGTTCTAGTTGGTTGGTTATTTTAGTGTTAATTTTTGAGGTATAATCTGTTGTACTTGCAGAATTACATAATAGTATTGGAAGAAGAGATCTTACTGGGACCAGACTTTCTCTTGTTTATGGCTCAGTGTAAAGAAGCACTCGACAAAGATGAATCCCTGTTGGCTGTCTCAGCATGGAACCCAAATGGTGTGTCCTGTATTGGAAATTTCATGTGTATTATTTTGTATCTAATTTAGACAATGAGAAAATTTGGATGAGGAATGAAGTCACCACTTTTATGTAATTATTATTTAATATTAATCTGTTTGATTGGTACATGTCTGTCGAATGTATTTCATCTGTGTTTGTGAGGCAGCATATTTTAGAGTCCTGTAAGGTGGCACAAGTGTGAAAATGGACCTTGAACCTTTATCAGTTAACACAACTTCTAGGTATTGCTGGCAGGCATTAGACGGCCACCCATTGAATTCCGCTTGATGTTTAAATTTTTGGGTTTGTGGTATTAAACTGTTTAGAGGTCTTAAGGTAAGGACATTAAACTTCCAGGCCAGGGAAAGGCCAGCCAGGTTTACAGCAGAATAATTGTACGACTCTCGAACTTAAAAGTACATTGTACAGTGACACAATGTACTACTTGGATTATCAGAGACGGAGGCTAATGCAGTAGTTTGTTGACCACTGGTTAAACCACCTATGAGCTGTGTACCAGTATCAATGACAATAAGTAAAGTTATGGAATAGAAACAAGGACTGGTAACTTTTAGAAATGCAAATTTTGTCTCTGTTTTCTCCTTCTGTGTGATTGGCTTAATTGAGGTAAAAAACACATGCATGCATCCAGGAGTGGATGTCCAGGCTTTCTTATCCTTTGGTTAGGCTTTATTGTGGTGTAGAATGTGCCTTAGTATCACTTCTTTGGTTTATACTTGGTTGTTCTCACTGAGCATTTGACTGAGCAAGTACAATTATTTTCAAAGACATCTGATGCATATTTTTCTCAATACATTTGTAGGCCTTTTTTTGCCATGGTTGTAAATTCATAACGTCTAATGTTGGGATACCTAACAGCAACACATGGTGTTAAAATCAACTGTATTAAAGTGTATAAGGATTATCACCAGTGTTGTTCATATGGCAAAGTCACATGGTCAGGATCACTTTATCAAAGTAAAGTAGATTTTCTGATCTTTGATCACCAAATTCTTTATTATGTTTTCTAAGTGATCAGATATCGATGTTGGTTGGGTGTGAGGGACTTCAGGCTCTTCAACAGTTCAACAGGCCAATTTCTGCTGATCTTTTCTACTTGGGTATTTTTCTCATTTATCCTCTGGACTGACCTGGTGGTCTTTTGACAGTGAAAATCACAGCCTCATATGCCTGTTAAAAAACACAGTATTGGATTTATTTGTTCCAAGAAGAAATAAGTTCTTGTTAAATGTTAATGATAATATTGTGACAGCACACAAATAGTGACACATTAATGCAAAATTATAAGACAACTAACAGAACAGTGAACAGAAATCTGATGTTGTCTTGTGTCTTGCCCATGTACGTCAGTCTTTTATTCTGTCTTGTAATTCATGTATATTGTTATTTTAGTTGTACTCCAGCTCTGTCAGGTGTTAGGTTTTCTGGATGTCAAGTATCCAAGAACATTATCTCATGAAAAACAAAAATAACAGAAATGAAGTCTATTGTTTTTCCCATTAAATGAGCTTCTGTATTGAATTTATTTTGCTCCTGGAATGTGATTTATCACAGCAGCCATAGTGATAATCCTACATGTTCACCTAGTGATGTTATAATCTGTATGGTCAAATTGTAAACATAAACTAATTTATCTAGACTGAGATTTGACAATAAAGTAGGGTATTTTTGTGATTTCTAGGATATGAGACAATGAGTGGAAATGTGTCTCAACTGCTCAGAGTTGAGGACTTCCCAGGGCTTGGATTCCTTATGAAGAGAAGTGCCTTTGAGAAATACCTACAGCCAAATCTTGCCACTTGTTGTAATAACAGGTGAGAATCTTAAGATTTCTAAAACGCTATTCATACTAACTGGACCTAAGATTTCAAGTTGATCTTGAGATTTCAAGAAGCAAGGTTTTCTTGAAGATAAACTTAAATCAGTATGGGAACGTTTTAGGGATAGCCTGGTTAGGCCATAAAAATTAATTAGAAGTTTCTCAGACATTACCACCTGATCATTTCACCCCCTGCCAGACCCTTTTTATTGTCATTTTGAAGGAATCAAAAAAATACGTACCGCTCATTTCATTCATGATTTTTTCTCTGTACATGCCTTAAAATTATAGAAATTGAGCACTCCTAAATCAGTAAAACATTCCTTCATAGTTTGCATTTGTCAAACTGAGTTTGCCAAAGGTCTGCCCTTCCCTACCCCCAGCCCACTAGTTGGTGTAAAATCTTGGATCATCCAACACACAGAAATGGATTATGAAATGAATAAATATCAGATGTGTGGTTTTTCTTATTTTCTTTCAAGTCTTCAATAAAAATAAAAAAATTGTGATGTTGTGTGACACCAAAAAAAACCCCCAAAAATTATCGCCCGCTCGCCTGCCCACTTTTTCCAAAAAAGTCTCTGAGAAACATTTAATTTTTTATGGAGTTATGTTCAATGTGTTTGTAGATGTATGTGACAATTACTAGCCTACATGTAACTGTTAAAGTGACATGACATGACTTACAGATGTGTGAAGATACATGTAAATTGTTTTTGTACTGCATGTACTGTTTTCTTTCTGACAGAGCTTGGGATGGTTGGAATATCTCCCAAAAGGACTACGTTCCACAGATCCTTATCCCAGATTTGTCACGTGTTTATCGGCAACCATATAAAGGTGCTCATGGAATGGATGACTATTACATTGAGCTTTTCCAGAGACCAAGAGCCACTAACCTGTAAGGAAGCATGTTTTTTATTTGGAGTTAGCTTCTGAAAAAAAATTTTTTTGTTTATCTTAGTGATTGAGAATTCTCAATTTATGATTTATTTATAATTAAATATATTATCAGTGTCATCTGATTTATAAGCAATTTGTGAAGATCATTATATACTCCTTGAATATAACAGCAGCATGATTTGATCCTAGGAGTTATAGGTTAGAGACCTGGTTTAATAAGCTCAAGTCAAGAGAAGCGCTTAACACCTTAACATTGGATTGAGATTTAACTCTAGTGTGTTTTTAGCTCATCTTAATGAATAAGGCAAGGTATTGAGAAAGAGTGTTAAGGTCAGCTGTTATGTAAGGTTTTATGTATATGCTTAGTTTTCAGTACATCTTCTTGATGAAAATACTTGACGATGTTGACTGCTTAATTCTTAACTTGACCAATTTTTCTTGTAAGCTTTTTTGTTACGATCAGCTTTTCCATTTACATGAAAACCAAGAGTAAAATTTTATGTTCATACCTTATAATAGTTTTCAGTACATCTTCTTGACAAACATGCTTTGAAGATGTACTATTCTTAATGTTCAGATTTTGTTCAAATTTTTTTTTCTTAAAAATTATCAGGTTGTTGACAGGAAATGTCTATGCATGCAGTTCCATATTAAGGTTTCATGTTTGGGTAAACTAGTGTTATAGTTCCAATTACATCATTACCTTAAATATGGTCATGCTTTGAAGATGGGTACTTTTTAAATCTGAAATAATATATGAATTTAGGCAAAAATGCCAGGTTTTGATCTTCTTGATTTCTCCTATTTGAGTTGGATGTAAAGTCATCTTAATGTGCTATTTAAACTAAAGCTACTAATCATGGAGCAGTAGGGTTTCTCATAACCCTTAGGATTTTAGTTTGAAAGGATGACCAAGAGTTGATAATTATGATCTTTTCACGTGGATAAGTGGGTTAGTGCGTGCAGTTCTGTTTGATACAGTTTTGTTTTTAACTTTGCATTATACCTACATAATGTGCTCTCTCTGTACCTTATGTGCGGGATTTCTTTGCATTTGTGAGAACAAAATTGCAGGATTTTATTTCTCATTGGGATTGTGTAAATGGGTTAATTAGATCTGAAATTTTAGCTCCAGTTGACAGGTGAAGACCTCTTTGTATACATAAACATGTATTTCGATTACATAACTTGCTCCCACTGTATATACAGGCAAGATCTAAATGGTGCATTAAAATGTGGCTGAAGCTGAAGAAAATTAAAGGGTTAATCAGCAACTGGATTCTGTTAGATGTCCTATAAGGGAAAAAGACGAAAATCAGAGCCTACAACAATTACACAGGTGACTTCAGGCTATACGGGTTAAAATTCCCTGAGGTTATCTGTTCAGGATTCGCCCTGCCTTGATGCACAGACTAATATAACTTCCCTTATTAACGTCTTGATGTGCAAATGGTTTGGATTTTTGAATCATTAGGTTGGTGATATCACTTCGTTTAATGTTTTTTTTTTTTTTTTTTTTCATCTTTCCGTGATAATTACATTTAGGCAGGCAATGCACAGACAGAGGAATGTTGTGTAATTCCCTGGAAGATTACTTTTTACATGCACAGACGTTTCAAGATGAAGAAACATCATTTGTGCTGTATTCCTAAGAGGTTATTTATTAAATAAGCACCTACTTAGTTTTCCTTTTCTCTCACCTCTTTATTGCCAAATTCATGGGATTCAGACAAATTTTGAGGTTATTTCAGAAATAAAGAAGGTAACTCAGTTCATTTGTATTGCTTTTACTGATGTTACATGTATTTTTTACCAAAGGCTTTTTAAGAAATGACATCTTGGGAAAATTTTAAGACTTCGTGTGTATGTATGGATAGATTTTTTTAACCAGTTCATTTGTCTATCACTGTTCTTGTCAGAATGTATTAAGCATGGGCAGGTTGACATAGAAAAATGATTTATTGATTTGTGATAACTCTTTTGCCAGTCATCAGAGAGTGTTTGTGGCAGGTGTAGCATCTATGGTGGAACAGCAGTACGACAATCAGATAGCTAACATGTTGCGAACAAGTACAACATTGACTTTGGCAACATTGCCTGGATGCTTAGAAAGAGAAGGTAGTGCAATTCTGCCTCAAAAAGGGTGAGTTCCAATTCTAGAAATATACATAGGGGAATAGCTCATTCATTGTTACTCCTTTCTAAGTAGGTTGAGAGACGTTTGTTTGCTTATATACACAATCGTGAGATGAAGAAATGCTGATTCCAGTTGGATTTTATGACCTCTTGGATTACATGTACGGAACACTTCATTGGATGCAAATGGTTATATGTTTATAATACCACCATTTAATGGACAGATCACAAGACATACTTTGTTTATGAAATATCCAACTTTGATCCATATCATAAAAGTAAATCATATATTTTAATAAACAGAGGAGTGTTCATTTCAGCTCACCAGATGTTTAATTGAAATATTGCTGATGTGGCACTACATCCTTTATTTATTGATACGTGTATTTTAATATAAATTTTTTCTTCCAGTTTTTTTATTTGTTTTGTTTTTTTTTCTTACAGTGCAGTGTACTCCGTGGTATTCACCCAAAAGGATGCAAATGACTTTAGAAATCTCAGAAAATTATGTCGCTGTTTTGGACTCTTTTCATCACCCACTCATCCTCCTAAGGGGCTGTATAAAGGTGTATTAAGGTGAGCAACAGTGCTTATTGTAAAAAGCATGGCTTGGATAAAAATTCCATGTCTCTTTTGGGACCAGTTTTCCTTTTGATGACTTTTTCTCAGGGACTCATTGAAAAATCTTTGAGATACAAGGGAGGAAAAAAGAAAATGAAAAACTAAAGCACTGGCCACATGAACATAATCTTGTGTGTTTCCAGAGGAGAGAAACTGGCGTTTCCAAGATTCTGGTGTGATTTTTATATTCTAACATGTACAAATGAAATCCACCACCATCTGCAGTAGTGGTGGATTCCTTGAAAGCATTTGCTGACTAATGTCAAAATTTAAGATGTCAAAATGCTTAGTTTTTAATGATCCAAAAAAATATGCTCTATAATCCTTTTTTAAATTTTTATTTCAAACAGTCAGAAATAACTACATGTATGTGGAATGGGCCTTCGTTGCTTCTCTGGCATGTTTTGACATCATGCATCAGCTTTTTAACAGACAAAATGTACAGAATGCAAGGTTATGGCTGATTCTGTAAATTAATGTTTGTATGCTGTTTACATTGTAGGTTTAACTATCAGTACAGCAGTGTGATGCTGTTGAGTTCTTTATCACCCTTCCAAAAGACTCCAGGAAACTCCACCCAGTCAATCAATGTCATCCCAAACAAGTGAACCTAAGCATTCCAGACTAATGTGCTCCGAGAAAGGACATCAGTGTGATAATGAGACAGAAACTCTGAACTTGAACAACCTAGAAACCTGACTGCATTTGTTTCATTCATTAAGTTAGGGCAGGTTTTCATGTGCCGGTAATACTTGATTCTGCGCATACAGTGTATTAAGCATATTGCAGTGTTTGAGTGTAAGTGCACGGTTTTAGTATCACTGTGTGTATGTTGACAGTAGGTGTGAGTAAGTCATAATTTTATCGATCAATATAGTTTATTGCATGTTGTATGTAAATGTTCTTTGCTGTAGGTGGACTGCAGTAAAATGTCCAGAATTTACACATTGTGTATGAAAAAACATGTTTGTCTTTCCTGTTCTGATGTTCATCTATTACTTTAAAGCAGGTTTAAAGCATAATTTGTTTCTTCTGATCGAATTATTTTGTATTGTAGTTAATGAATATGTGTTAAAAATTTTACATCAAGTGTGGTTATATTAAAATAGCATGGTGTACATGTACCTATACAGCATTTCTGTTGTGTCAGGCTCGTAACCCTTTAATAGCAAGGTTCAGAGATTTTAGATGCAGTGCAGCTGATGCACATAAACCAATATTAGTGTGTAAGTAGAGAAATACTGGCATGCATGTACATGTACAATCCTCAAAAAAGTATTCTTCTTTCATTTAACAATTTGCTTGGAAGGTGTTAGTTGACAAATGCTAAGTCACAGATGTGAAAGATAATTGGATGTTTGTATATTTACCATTATATCACTATTGATGAATATTTTTTATGATGTACCCAACCAGTCTGGTGGAGAAAACTGTTGCTTCAAAGCAAGGAGTACACCAGAGTTATTTATTTATTTCAGATTTCATTTTGAACAGTTTTAGTTTTTATATTTAGCAACATTTTCCTTAAATTAAATGTTGTTGAAAATGTACACGAAAATTCAATATCAGCTAACATGATGGAGACAGAGTGAGGTAAATTAGATTGTATTATATCTGATGCTCAAAAGGTGACATTTTGCTCTGTAAACAATTGTTGGCGTGTCAAGAGTTTCATGATCTGTATATAAGTGGCAGTCAGAGATCTCATGGTAGTGTATATAGAATAGTTTCCACAAGAACATGATTGCTATTCCATTAATAGAATGAATTTTGTGATATTACATTAGCAACTAATTGTGTTTCATGGGGTGTGTAATCATTACATTATATTACAAGTGTGCATCAACCATTAACATTGAACCAGTCTTAATTGCCCTATCATCCTGATGTAAGAAGCTATAAAAAAAAAAGAAAAAAAAAAAGTGATCAAATCTGTACATAGATCATCTTCCATTCCTAACCATGTATTTCTTATTTCTAGTCTGGGAAATTATGTGAATTCTGGTAGGGATTAAGTGATGCATTTAAAATTTTGCCTATCCATTCTGCAAATGCCAGCAACAGTAAGTTCATGTTAAGGACAAGAATCACATTTCACAATGAGCATTGTTATTACAGCAAAGCTTACTTAGTTTCTGGCCAGTTTGTTTGAAAGTACAGTTTTATGTTTTTATTTTTTTCTCTTAATAATTGATAATCTAGTCTGAAACACAAGTCCATTAATACAGTATTTTGTCACTTCAGAAATCTTGCTTTAAGGTCAAAAATAAGATCCATGTTCATGGTGTCATTTTATTTTTTATTTTTTTATTTTTAATTACAGTAGGCAAAGTTAATAATTGTATAAACTTCAATCAACAGACGATGTATGATATCATGGTATACAGATGATGTATGATGATATATCATATGTTACTGGATGGTGGATTCCTGTGCATAATCTTCGGTTAAGATTCAGTTAAAAGATGCTCTGATGATATTTGTGTCACTACAATTGTTACAATGCCATAAATTCTGGTTCATTTGTCTTTGTAATATCCTTTACTTTCATTTGAGTATAAATGTATACAGATAATTTATATATATTTATATAATGACAACTAGGCATAATTACATCTGTTTTCTTGGAGTGTTGTGGCTTTGTAACTCCATATACACGTAGATGTTTCAGAGTGATTACCTTGCTTAGATATGAGTTAGTCATTTTAGGCATTGATGGATTTCTCTTGGGGGTTTTGTATGATTTCTCTGTCATATTTTTCATAAAATTCCCATTTCATCCTGATGTTTTGTTATTGTAGAACTTGTTCACATTCAGAAATCTGTGTGTCCAAAGTATGATCTGTTTGCAAATCACTTTAAGTAAAGAAGAGAAACTGTTTGTCTTGGTGTTTGTAAATATTTTTGAGTCTTGCCATTGTAATGCGATTAATGTTTGTGTCCTTGTGACAGGAATTTATTGATTTGACACAAGATCAGTTTTTTAGGCAGATCTCATTGGTTTCATGGCTGAAAGTTTCGTGATTACACTGTCAGGTGGATCATTTGTAGACAATAAATCCACATAACATGACCACATCACATGCCTGTTTCATGTTTCAAAGGTAACATTTAAGGAAACACCTACATATACTGGCATTGTGGTGATGTGATATCACAGTTTTTCTGATCTTGTCTTCAATGAGCGCTTCTTGTGTGCCCTCATTGAATTGTACATGTGAAGAGTTCACAAGTTGCGACATGACGCAAATAACAAGTATAGAATGAATCTTAAACCTGTATCAGTCATCATGTAGGTATAATTCCCAGCATACAATGTGAACAATCCTTGTAATCAAATAATGTATGTTAGGTGAATTTAGCTGATGATAGTGAAAACTGTGGTATGCTGGTTGTGAAAGTGTGACAAGCTATACAGATGCATGCAGTATTGCATATAATGTATTCTGGTAACTAAAATTCATATACAATATGTGTTTGAATGCCCCAGAATGCCAGCATAATTATTCTATTTAATACCTCTTAATGTAATTAATACTTTATAGTTCAGCTAAGTGTGCATATTGTGTTAAATTAATACTATATCTGAATAGCATTATCAATAGATTGTAAAGTTGGGCTACATTTGTAAATCCTTGTCTGGCATCAGTCTTGTGACTTTAGTTGTTAGGTTTGCAAAGGGAAAACAATAAAATCTGTATGGAAGACATGGTGATTGTCATCTAAAGGTGGATGTGTTAAAAGTGTCCTTTTGCATCTAGACCCTTGCACTCCAATTTTCTTGGAATGTAATCATATTTTCAAATCAAGCTTGTCTGCTTTCACCCTTACGGCACAAGATTGCATCTAAGATTTTGAATTCATTTTAAGCCATACATTAAAACTAAGGCGAGCATTTGTGCAATCTGGCGTGTAGCTTGGATGTTTTAATAGTATTGCTGTTCTTGCATTAGTAAGTTGGTCGTTAAGTTCTGACATCCAGAGCTTCAGTGCAAAATGACCTTTTGCATCATCTTGCAACTACGGTGAATTTTCTCTTGGAGCTTTAACATGCAAAGATGAAATGTTTAAACTCCCCTAAAACTCAAAATATTCTGACTCTCACCTTTTCTTTCACTGCCATTCCAAAGCAGTGAACTCCCCATAGATGTGATTGACATTGTGCAAATCTGCACAGTTACGTTGAAGTAGGGCAGGTTATATATTACAATATTTCACGTGTTGAAATTGATTATTTTTAAGGATGTGTTATTTACGAGATCAATGCACCATGAATATGTATGGTTATCTGTATTTCTGTTTGTAACATACTGTTGACCGGATTCAACAGTTCAACATGGTTTATATAGTCTATCATACAAAAGAGGATGCAAGGGTAAAGAACTGTGAATTGATGTACAACATTAAGGCTGTGCCTCTTCGCTCCTTTTTACATATTCTCATTGGTGGCACGGATAGATTTCAAATGTATGGAATTAGTGTGTGCACATCAGGCAAATTGTAGATTGATGTATGACTGTTTTATGCTGTTTTTTTAGGCTTGTTGGGCTGACAAAATTCAGAATAATAATTTTTTTTCCTGTTATTTATTTCACAAGTCTAATGCCAGCATGGATTGTAATGCTTGTCATAAATATATTGCCTGCAGTTGTTTTGCTAGAGCCTCTTTTAAACCTCTTTGCAATAATACTTATGTGCAAGTTGATTCCCTTGGTTATAAGTGATCGGAATGCTGTTTCTGAAGAGGATTTTCATGTATGTCAATGGCATAAATGACGTTTACTGATCTGAATCTGGTCTTCATTGTCAAGTATATAATGGTTGAATGTTCCTTTTTTCCTCCCCTCTTCGTCTCGTTATTGTGCCAGGCTGCATGTATGCTTTTATATCTGTTTGCTTGTTATATGAGATTAATAAACAGCCCCTGCTGATATAAGGCAAAACAGTATATTCACAGATGTCGAAATTTGTTTTATGTATTTCATATATTTATTGTTTGGTTATTACATGTACTCTGGAAACGTAAAATAAATTTGTATACGCTTACAATATGGTCTATTTTATATATTATTATTACTTTGATTTTATGATCTGTTTGCCCATAAGCCAGCCCCCCCCCCCCCCCCCCCCACACATACAAAAATGGAAAGGAGCCTGTGAAGAGCTGCTGTCTGTCCGTCCTTCCGTTCATTTTATCTGCATCATGAATGCAATATTTTGAAAGCAAATTAAGGGATTACTATTAAACTTGGGCATGTTGTCTTTATATCGTTTAGAGGATGGTTGAGGTTTATATTTTTGTCTGCAGAGTTGCGTCATCCAAGATGACTGCCTCGCTTGGCGTTCAGCATGAAGGGGATAGTGCAACGACTGGTTGACCCGTATCAGTATAATGGCTCGGGCGGGGCGGCTTACTTGCCTTCGGTAAGTCGTCTCAGTGATGCAGCACTAAATAAAAGAGCGGTGGAAATCCGTCCTGCAACAAAGGAGGCACATTACACGTGCATGCACCCTAATGATTCCTTCGTCGTCATATGACTGAAAAATTGTTGAGTACGACGTTAAACCCCAAGCACTCACTCACTCCAAGATGACTTTCGATAAAAAAAT
This sequence comes from Liolophura sinensis, assembly GCF_032854445.1. NCBI lineage: Eukaryota > Metazoa > Mollusca > Polyplacophora > Chitonida > Chitonidae > Liolophura > Liolophura sinensis. The sequence continues at coordinate 46,745,469 of NC_088301.1, read as the reverse complement.
TGCTTTCGCGTACCGCATAAATATTCCGCATGAAAACATTCAGATTTAAGGAATTTCAAAAGAATTTTCACATGTCAACAACGTAGACTTCGATGAGTGTGTTGATGTATTTCATTTAAACTTATTTCAAGCACTTTGTTTCTTTTCACCGAATTCCGTTCGGATCATGGAGTATAAGGTGCGATAAACTGGTGCGATACCACCCTGTGATAGCTGCATTCGGTTATCTTTACACTACTACTCTTTCTCTTCTTTTTCCCTGTCTTTAATACAGTTTTGTGGATTCTCCTGCTCTGAAAGTTAGCGAGTCTTTGGGGACAAGAGATCGATACTTACATGTTTAAGACCTCAACATGAATCGAGAGTAAAAAACAGAGGTGCGACATAGTGATAGTTGGCAAATGGTCACACGTATCCGGTGAAACCCGGCCTCTGGTCAGTTTTCGTCTGTTAGGGTTTCGTTCTAACTATATTCGTGTAAATGCTTAGCTGGAACCAATTATGACCCCCTTTTCCCGAGCCATGACGTTCGTTAAAGAGCACTTTCACCAATGTGGTGTACATGTCTGTTTGACAAATGCGGTGAAGTTGGTGTACCCTGGTTATGCCGGCTTCGTCTAGCCATCTTGTAAGTAAAGAGTCCTTGAGTTTGTCATTAAGTAGCCATGAAATAAATAAATAAAACATGCTTTTCATTTCCCGGAATAACTACACAGACATGGGGGTGGGGTGGGGCGGGGCGGGGCTAGACTCAAAGATCTAGATGGTATTTGATCATTTATATACGTGTACGTACTGACACATATTAGCGCAACGGTATTCAGGGGTAATATTCTTTGGGAAAAAAGCAGAGAAACTCATAAATGGCTTCCCTACGTTCCATGAGTATATAGGGGAACACCTTGACATGAAGGTCAAAAACAAAGAAGATGTTCTAGACGTCTCCTGAAGCAGTATGTCAAAGATGAAGTATCGTTGCTAGTGACACATATGTGCAATGTGAGGTCACGGCTGTGTTCTCTGCAGAATATAAGCTTTTATCTCATTTTATCAACTTGGAAATCTCAGACCTGCCCTTGGTTGATGCGAATGTTAAACGTGAAGACCTGGGGCCGATTCCACAAAGCCAATACTATCTGATGTCAAACATTGAAATACAATTTGAAAGCTTAATTTTGGGCTTTAGAAATTAAAATGTTGTCCACCTCATTAATGTCATGTTAAGACAAATGTATCTTCGAAATGTGAACTTAAAATATTAAAAACTAAGCATCGTAGGCCTAAGTAAAATTTAAATTTGAGGTGGGAAACTCCATCTAAGAAACCTTCTGAAGTGAGGCTAAAAGTGTGGTGTCACCAATCATATGGAAAACACCACCTAACAAACCAAATGCCGTAAGGCCACAAGTGAGGCGTCACTAATCAGGTGGGAAACACCATCTAACAAACCTCCCGATATGAGGTTGCAACTGTGGTTCACCAATCAGAGAAAAACACCACCTAACAAGCCTCCTAACGTGAGGCCGCAAGTGTGTTGTCACCAATCAAGTGGGAAACACCATGTAGCAAACCTGTTAACGTCAGGTCTTGTCACCAATCCGGTGAAACACATGCTCTTACCTAGTTGATGACGTGGGGTTGCAAGGATGGAGTCACCAACTAGGTTGGAAAAACTCTAAACACTCTCTAAATATAAAGTGACGCTAGACCCGAAACAAAGAAAATGTTTTAATATGTCACCAGATTATTCAACACTGAAGAAATAGCTTGACTGGAACAAGTTTCCTACAGCACATAATTATGGTGGCTGATATCGGCCATTTTTACCGCGCCTTCCTCGCTCCCGCGCAAAGCGCGGTTTTAAGAAAACCGTACCCTTCGCAAGTTCCGCGGGGGCGCGGAGGTCGCCGAGGGCGTGGAACCGCGACCTCTGCGTGTTCCGCGACCAGGCGGAGGTCGCGGAGGTCGCGGTTCCGCGACGTCGGCGACTTGCGGAGGGTACGGTTTTAACAAAATATTCCGCGAGTTCTGCCGGGGGCGCCAAGGTCGCGGTGGCGCGGATTTAATCAAATCGCGCCCTCGGCGACACCGCCCAGGACCCGAAAGGCACGAAGGGCGCTGTTCGGCGCCCTCCGCGACCTCAAAAATGGACGCTATCATCCACCATAAATAATGTCAGTGGTAGCAATACACTGGTTGGATCCTCTACAACAATGAATCAAGCGAAATGTGCGCCTTCTGACAAGCCTATGTGCGATTTTTGTGTATGGGGAACTACAATAATACTCTCTCGTAACAGAAAGAAGTGGATTTCTTTCTGTAATCTACAACCTAAATGAGGCACATTCATGGGTGTGGGCGAAATTAGCCTATGAAGGAAGCATCTACATGATGAACATTTTTCACCATCAGCGATTTCACCTGAACTTGGAGTGCGCCATTTGGGAGGTGAGAATTTTGAAGAACAATGCAGACTTAGCAGTAGTTGATAAAATCAATTTCCTTATTTCACCAGGGTATAACCTAAAGTAGAATTAATGATTATGGCTTAACTCCACGTCGGTAATCTTTCAACCATATCATGGCGCCGATCCTAAATGATTTCATTAACGATGACCTCATGTCGTAAATAATAAAGCCACAATTGTTTTTTTTTTTAAATTGTAACTCCCATACCAGTGAGCCTTTGTAGACGGTAATTTTGAGGTGCATGATATCACACTTTTATCCAAACGCAATTGCCCTGATTTCCAATTCTAAATGTGTATGTGTGGGACGCACTAATTTGATTATCCACACATGTCAAATATTACATAATTTCATCCCATAAACGATAACTCAATTACAAACAGCCTCCCTCTCTGACCTGGAGGAGCTGCTGGATCTAACGTCACCATGACGTTCCAAGTCTATAGCCGAAAAAATTTCTTTCCAAAACAACCTAAAATGATAGAAATAAAGTAAATACTAAATAAAGTTGGCAATATGTAAAAGAAAAGTATTAAACAGCTTTCGGTAATCAGTTCGATGCAGGCAGGTCGGTTAATATTCTGTATAGGCATGACACATTTGTTTCACTCATGACATGAAGTTGACTGAAAATGAAAACATGTGAATTTTATATCGATAAAGATGCACAGTTTCAACTGATGTGTAGTTGGCGTGTATTTTTAAATAATGTGATGCAAAACAACATGCACATGGCATGACAACAGACGGTTTTTTGTTCAGTTCTGGATAGGGCTATCGAGTACGTACTGATCAGCTTTCACGCGGTTGCCACTAAGTATCTGACAACTTCTGCATTTGCACAGTACTACAAAAAGTTCATGAAATATCGAACCATGCAACATCCAAAAGTTTAAGAGACATACACATTTCCACGTTGACAGACATGCTATTCACAGCCCTGTAGGAATTGCCAATGTTAGCATTCATTGTAGAATGGTATTCGCTAAGCTGAGATACAAATGGATATAACCATATCGCACAGGCGGGGAAATCTTCTCAATCTGAAGCCCCAATCAATACATCACCATCAACAAATAATTTCATAAAATTCGTGGAAAATCATGCAAAAAACTACAAGCTTTAAATAATTAGCATATCACTTATAAGAAGGTAACACTTCACCTCCAGCGTCGTGTGTATGAGAATGCGATCTTCCATCTACGTTTTATCTAATTCTCTTCTTGTTCAATTGATGCTTCAAATTAGCATCCACGGTTATTCACGAAATGGCAAATTGTAATCGCTTTTACTGATAGTCTTTCTGGATTCTGTTTACATATTCCTGCTACATTTAATTTGCACGACTGCAGGTATGTGCAGTACTTGTGAGGGAAACATCTGACTCTTCGGCGTGCACATGCGCAACGTTTCATCTCTAGTGCCATGGGAATCTCAGCGTGAGGAGTAATCCGACAGTTCCGCTTTTAGAGGGAACAGTCTTCCGGATAGGAAGACTCCCTGGTGCTTTGCTTCTGTCGCTGCTTTCTTCTATGCCATACCATCGCCGTGAGGTAAAATCCAGATAAGGATGTCATCGACGACTACCATCGCGATATGCATGGGCGTATACCTCTGAACAGCTAGATAATCTTGACTTCTTTAGGAGTGACTATCTTCCTATGGCAGATGCGCTATATAATTTCCAAGTCTCATAATTTTTCAGCAAAGGTTGAAGTTTGCTCCAAAGAGGAAATTCAACTGAATTATGTGGCTTCAGGTTCTTGTTGATTGTTACCTTTAATCGCCGAGTTTATCAAAAAAAGAAAACTTTCTATTCTGATCGTGTATTATATGTGATCTGCCGTTCGGTTTGACCTGGCACGTGTAGCGTTAACGTTAACGTTGTTTCTGTGGCGACCATCAGGCCACTACTGTATTGGCAATGTCGCAATATCTCAATACATTCTAATCTAATTGACTGACGAGTGTGGCCTAAATGCCAGCTGGAGCTCTCTTTGGCCTCTCACCAGTGGGGTATCTGTGAGTTCAGATAAGGATGTCATCCTCTTTGAACAGCTAGATAATCTTGACTCCTCCAGGAGTGACTATCTTCCTATGGCAGATGCGCTATGTTATTTCTAATACCTTCTCATAATGTCATAATTTTTAGCATAGGTTGAACTTTGGTCCAAAGGTGTCCATCTCATACTGGCTTCTTCACCGGTCAATAAAGGAAAAGGTCTTCCAGCGGCCTGCGGATTGATGATCGTGGGTCTGCTCGCTATACTCACACCGTATGGAAAACAGTCGTGTATGTTAAATATCTTTGAGTACGCTATTGTGGTCGTTGTGGTATGTAGTATTAATTTTTGCTGTATATTGTGTATTTTACTTATTGTAGAATTCCATTACATTGCCCCTTTATGTATTTAGCCAACGCCTATGTAAAAAAAAACAACTAGCGATCAGTTTATTCAAATGTGTGCATATTAATAAAAGACGAAATATAATAGTGGGACACTTAAGCTTTGGTGACATACTCGTCACATTCAAATTAAAAAACAATTCGCGAAAAGATAAATATCATAATCAGTGCATTTTCACAGTTTTCATGTCATAAAAACGGCTTTTGTACATTGCACTTGGCACCAAATGTCCTATCGGTATATAATTTCATCTAAATTAGTAGTTCTACAAAAACATTTCCAAGGTATATGAATACAAAATTACCAACAAATCCTGTAACGTAAGTTGCTACTATGTAAGCATTTACATAGACAGTCCTTAGTCCTTTTCTGTTATTTCAAGTGTGTAGTTTTTGTGGTTTGTGAACACGTTTTTTTTCTAGTCAAGGTTAACTGGGTCTACACACATAGAGCAAATTTTAGATCCGGTAAATTTTTCTTTTGAGCCGCTGCACTGTTAGGGTACTCTCAACAGTTGGGAAGCTAATGGTGTCTCCTTTGCGGTATACAAATCACTGTCCTGGAATGACCATAAATGGACCTCGGAGAGATGCTGGCGACAACGGCGCCCCTTGTAGGCGGTAAAAAGTACAGGAACTAGCCAATTTCTCCTCTGTCTCTAAACATTCCATGCTTTCAGATAATCATTGCTGTCTTTCCCTCGTAGTAAAAAGGAACCTCTGTTTCCAAAAACTACGACACTTGTGTATGAAAAGTAGGATGAAAACAATTTAAAGCACATTTAAACTTGGGACTTTTGTTCTGCAGTACCGGAAATGAATGAATTTAATATATTCATGAGTAACCAACAGTACTGTTGTAGTTAGAAGGTTGCTTTACCTGTGATGTATTGCTTAGAAAAATCGAAGTTTTGTTGAAAGTTAAATATAAAGGCCACGCAGATAGTACAGTTTGTTATGAAACAGATTATAATGTTGACAACAGATCTGTTGAAACTCGTTCAATTAAAATATACTTGTCAGATTTATTTTAAGCCAATATTTAATACGTCGTTGCACCCTTATCGACGGCTATTTAACCTATGAACTTACCATGGCACGGATCATTCTCATCGCTGAACAGCTGGTCGGGCAACATACATACACACAGCATTTATCCTTACACGGTAAACGATCATACATGTTAGCTATTTGGTAACAGGCTGTGGCGATATATGGTCACTGATTCAGATCTAGAAAATTTGACGTCTTTAACATGACAACCAAATGTCGTTCAACTGATTCATTTCGATGTTAAAGCTAAATCACTGAATAGAATAACATTTCACTACAAATCAAAAGGCGAGATTTCTGAAAATCAATGAAGTTCAATTTCGTCTCATTTAGCCTATGCGCAGGGGAAGGTTTCTGTTCACGGACGGTCTGGAGTCTCTCAGCACCTTCAGTGCGAGCACGGGGGGATATACTCTCACGGACATCTGGCTACGATTTACTAAACCCAGGAGGGGCCGAATGAAGACAAATGGCTGAAGTGTAATTACAATGTACAAGGAGGAACTGAAACAACCGAATGACCATGCTCAAGCCACAGGTGCTCGTGGGCTTGTCAGATCCTGTAGTGATTTGTGCTGAATGTGTTGTTTCCATTTCTTAAGCACTGAATCAAAAGCCTCGCTATGCACACATACATATATCTTCCATGGTAATTTAGATTATCAAAAGTAATTCAGAAATTCCCTGTGACCCAAATGGTTATTAGTTAATGCTAAATGGAAATTTAACTTTTGGCATGTATGCAAAGATGATTTAAATGAAGCTATCCTCCGGCAATTTACCGATATACGATTAGTATGAATATGAACAGTTAATCACTAGTCATTTTGCTCTTCTGCTCTGGAAAAAATCTGCGGTTTCAGAAATTCTGAAGTTAGCTGTTCCAATGTAAGGTTTTGAAATTTATCGATACCTATGTAAACATACCAATTGTCCATTTGCGGCTAACACGTGGTATGTGACTGCCTCCCTTACAACATGAGTGTGTGAGGGGTGACTATCTAAGTCGCTGCTGGTTCGTAATTTTTTGCAATACCTTTTATCGCGAATACTCATTTAGCTAAAATGAAACATGCAGTTCTAGCCATTCTTCGCGCCACAGAATACAGTCGGGGACCTTCCTGACTCAAACCAGATTTAATCTGAATTAACATATTTGTATATATTCTCTGGTTTTTCTCTTGTGTATGGTTTTTCATTTGTTATTGATCATTTAGGCTCCTTACTCTTTTGGTTTACAATTCGACGGGAAATGGTATCACAGCATGAAGCAGTGTCAAATTTTTATAAGATTGTGACGAGGTAGAATACTATAACGAAAATCAAATGAATTTTACTTTATCTCTGGTAGTATATGATCTCACGCGTATGGTTTTAGAGTTAGATGTTAGGGAAGCCTGATATAAGACACAATATAGTCTATTCGCTTAAACAATAGTGTAGAATGTGTTACGGGGTGGGATTTGTCCTAACCGTATGTTGGTGCAGCTATCGTAAAACAAATTACTCTCCACACTCATTGCCCTACATCCCACTTGTTGTTGAATAATTATGACGTTACCCAAGACAATGAGTTCTTGCCGCCGAAACCAGGCTTATGGAGTTTAACAAAAGTATTGTAACTGAATTTTTCTAGCAATGATATAGACCTACAGCATATTAATGCGTAGAGGATATGTTGTTACCTGTCACTAATGAAAGGCAATTTTGGTAGGGAGTATGACTGATTTTATGGGCAGCTGAAAACAGGCGACTGGCTAAAAGAAATACACTACAGTCAGTATATGGCCACTGTCGCACATCAAACATGCTTAGAGGTGTCGGAGAATATCTTTCACTCATGTAACTGCTGTATACATACCACTAATGCTACCCTATCATGCTTACTTTTTCACATAAACACATGTGGTTGAGTTAACCGTGCAGTTAAGCTTTACCTTTCTGTGTTAGTTCTGTGTTAGTGAAAGTTTACACATAATTTCTACTGTGTTGAAGTTCCGTGATATAATACGGCTTCGGGCTTTCTGCTATATATATATAGACCTATATCCCTTATATATTTGTGCTTTCAATAACCTAGAATTGAGTGATTTCCGCTATGCGACCCATGCACTAAACGTCTACAGTACCTTCCATTGCTGAATATATCGAGTGCATCATTAACAACGACTGTTATTGATTACCTCTTTCCTCACTACATTGTTATTACCTCGTGTATCATCAATCTATACGTTACTCTGGTTTCCTCCGCACATGTAAAAACGACCGCCGTTATATAAGTGAATAATTATTGAATACGGCATAAAACAAAAGACAAATAAACATATAAAAAAATTAATCAAGGTGTGTTCGAGATGGAAAGTATAACTCTCTACCCCTAAATTGTACGATTGTGAATCATAACCCTATATTGCTTTACACTATATTCCATTGCTACAACAATGTATCCTTACAGGGCGTGTGATCGGGAAATTAGATGTGATGACAACACGGTATTCTGCACCAAACGGTGCATCAGCACTGACATTTATTCCCTCTTGTAAGCCATGTTACTACGGCATGTGTAATTTGCTATTTTCTAGGCATTTACATTTCCGGTCGAATTTCACTGGCTACGTGTGACCATTTACCAACTATCACACTGTTGTCGCTGCTCTGGTTTTACTCTCTATATGCTGTAGACTTTTATATTGTGTGTAAACTATAACGGTATGTCATCACAATCTACAGACTTGTTATATCCTCAAAACCAATACGGCTGTTAACTACATAATGCTGTATTCCTAAAATGTATACGACCTTTAGAAAGTCGTACCCTCACAACCTAAACACACGACAGAGTGCTATGTTATTACAGTCTTTATGACTGTAAACTATAGCACTGTGTTGTTATAATTTGTACCACTCTTAAGATCTTAGGTTGCAGTTAGGACAACAATAGGCAGCTCACAGTTTTGTTTACATGTTCCAATTGGACCGGCAATTCGCACCGCATGAACGCGGCTTTTGTCGCCTGCGCATCTGAACTAAACAACATTGCATATATAAACATATCTACTTCCGATGGACTATTCGGATATTGTTGTCCGAAAGGAAAGTGGCCCTAAAAGTAGTAGTCAAACAAAAAATATTTTGATGAACTTTGACGCAAATATGTCACAAACCATGACAAAATGTAAGGGCAACGGTATTTCAATATATGGAATATTCTTAAGAAGATTGTACAAATTATTACCTATAGGAATACGGAGATATTGATAATTCGCATAAAGTACTAGTAATCCACCTCATGGGTGTCACATCCACTTTAACAGGCCGCGTTCTACAATTTCTTTTAAGTTGACCTTTACTTTATTTATTTATTTGATTGGTGTTTCACACCATACCGCAAGAATATTTCATTTATGATAGGAGGATATCCACGACCATCCGCAGATTGCTGGTAGACCATCCCGCGTACGGCTGTAGGGGAAGCCAGCATTAACTTAATCCCTTTTTGCACATAATTCCTTCTTAAGGATGGAACCAAACCGTATATAAATACTAAGCGCAACTGGTTGACGTTTCCAGTGGAAAGCAAGGTTTAAGTGAGTGAGTGGTTGGGGTTTAACGTCGTACTTAACAATTTTGCAGTCATATGACGACGAAGGATGTATGTAAAGTGCCTCCGTGTTGAAGGACGGATTTCCATCGCTCTTTTATCTCCAGCTGTTTCACTGGGACGACTCACCGAAGGAGTAAGCCATTATACTGAAAAGGGTCAACCAGTCGTTCCACTTACCCTTATCGCTGAACGCCGAGCTACAACTTCCTCTTTTAAGGCCTTAGTTGTGACCCCATCCGGTATTGAGCTCCTCTACCAACTGAGCCATCGGGCCTTTAGCAAGATTTGAGCCTACTCTCTTATGGTAGGGTTTAAATATAACACATTACACCATACCAAGTAAAACCAGAGCAGCGACGACAGTGTGATAGTTGGCAAATAGTGTCACATAAACGGTGAAATCTGTGCTCTTGCCAGTTTACCTCAGTTAAGGTTTTATTTTACTTGCACCTGCGTATGGTCGTGGGTTTCCCTCGGTCTTTGCCCGGATTCCTCCCACCATAATGCTGGCCGAAAAAGTGGACAATACGTTCCCATAATGGATCATGGCTGCGGTATTCATTTGGCTTTGATACCGATGAAGACGGTCAAATGATTTGACACTTGGGAACCATCTACAGGTTGTGAATAAATATATTATATTAGCATGTAGACTGAGAGATTTCCACTCTCTGTTAATATCCCATCGTCATATAAATGAAATATTCTTGAATACGGCTTAAAACACGTGTGAATCCAGCTCATGCTGGCTTCTAGAAGGTATTCTGATCTTGCAGTAAATTATTGTGTTATTTATCATTCAGGTAACACGCGGTATGTTAAAACTCAGAGAGAGACTGCCTGTCCATATTTGTGTTATCTATAGAAAAAAAATTTTATGCTTTAAACTTGATGTTTAGTGAAACTATATTCATATATACCTAAACCATTATCACTTGTCGAAGTACATACATGCAGGCTATAGCTTTTCGCGCATCTATTGATTGAGTCAGGTAATCCTATACCTCTATCGGCACTACATCATCAAGCACACTGCCTTTCCAGAAATCTTGGTTCAGATTGTGTTGGGATTAATTAAACTGATCCGGTGTCGAAGCAGACAAAAACAGTTTTGGTTCAGATTGGCATAACACATGTGGGTGAATGAGAAAAAGGCTGGAGTAGCACACATCAGGATGTCATTCTCCCGACAAATTGACGCACATGAAGAAACTACCATTACGCTCTATGTGTCCAGCTTTCCTAGCGACGCTTTCTTCAGCAAGGCGCTGTTGGGTCTGATTCTTCGGGGACACTCGCTTGGCGGGGATAATTCTGTCGAAACGATCTCTTAATTTCGTTATCAGACAGGTTTCTCGCTGTTAAGCTGTAGTAATCATCGCAATATTATTTGATTTCACGAAACTGAGTCCTGGTGTTCAACTCTGGTGAATTGCAAGCCGATGAATAAATCTTAAAATGCAAATTGAAACGGTGTTGATTAATCTTGGGCAATAAATTGATGGATTACATTCCATTTTCATTGATTTTCACATCCCTTGGTACAATTCTCAGAATTAAAATATGATATTATTAGGTTGTTTCCAATTTCACTTCAAGGCGCATATTTTGATATAGAATAATTGTGTTTGAGAGATGAATATTTCGACTGTCTTATGTTTTTCAGTTGCTGCAGCTCAGTTTGGTTGGACCTTTTGGATGTATTGCAGATTGTCAATTACGGTGGTTGTTGTCCCACCCGACCGGACAGACTGGTCGGTAACTGAAATTATTTCTCAAAGGTGCACTGCGAAATCCCAAGATGATCTTTGACTGAGCGTCAAAGAGCAGATTTGCCGTTTTGTTTTTTAGCTTTTAACATTCTCATTTTTTCCATTATTTTTGAGAATATAAAAGTTACAAATTGCATTCGTAGAAGCTTCCAAATTATTGTTGTACAAGAGGAAAATTAATACTGTTTATTTGTAGCTTACCCGGTTCTGATGTTATACAATTACGTCTGGCGGCAGCATTTTGTCACATTTGTCAAACTTTTATCATCGATTACTGCGCATCAAGATGAGGTTGGTGTTTAAATTAAGTCGTAAATCCACTTTTGAAGAGCAACATCTGGAACAATAGGAATGATCGTTTAAACCATTTCATCAAACTCAAAGTGACACAGTAAGAAAACAAAAAATACTTAGTCAAGAGTACCTAGTATATTCGCTTACTTTGAATGTCTCATCATTTGCCTAAAGGTGCTAAATCATACCGCCTAAAATGTGCTGCTCATAGAATCACAACCACTCCTGAATACTTTCAGGCGACCATTTCATGTTCGACTCACGAAAAGAGAAAATATTGATTCGCCCGATAAACAACACTCATATTTTGATTACATTCAGTTCTTCAAAAATAAGATAAAAAAATACTCAAACGCCTTTTGATATTTGAGTGAGGATCCGATGAACCTATGAAATGTTTTGTCGTGTAGTCCTACTAATCGCTAAAGCCGAGTGTCGGATGTCCCAAGCTGGTGGTCTTCGGAGAAGAAACCGACGAAAAAGCCTTGAAATATAGCGTTGATGGGTGAGATTTGTAGTGGGATTTGGCGTTTTATATAAAACCTTCCTGGAGGTCGACCTGCTAATCTGGTTAACACCAAGTAGTAACATACTCAAGGGACGTTATCTCTTGTCATTGATTCTACTTAGAAAGCTCAATCGATATCTTGGATTGAGTTCCTTTCCGATTGTCTCCCTTGAGGGAAACACATTTTCCAGGGTGTAAGTCTCCACAGCTGTCTTTTCACTTAAATCGGGTAGTGGTTGGGGACACCAAACATTTGTATGAATAAAAATAAGCACAGCTCTTTTACCTCATATGTGTTTATTTCCTAAAGTGGATGGTTACACTGAGCAGGATGTTTCCGAATGGTCCTTGGAGCATAAATTTTATGTGTCTGAGAGAATTGTATTCGGTATTTCCAAAAATGACAAAATAACCGCACCAATGAATTTAAATGCGGAAATGAGTTCAAGCATTATAAGATCACAACATAAAACACGCAGACATATCCTTTGGAATCATATCATGTATCTGCCAGATTCATTTTATGACGAGAGTGGATTTCGTAAATTTACACCGGACTTTTGTATCTGTGTCTTTTATATAGCCCATAAGTCAAAAGGTTGTCCACTAAATGACATGCGAAGGTCAGGGCAAAAGGTGAATTATGTGAAAATTGTTAATTATTCACGAACTTCAGCTGTTTGTGGATAAGCTAAATTTATCACACAAATAATGAATGTGGGTTTACACTAAGCTGTTCTGCTTCATGGTGAACTTACAGTCTATATAATATTCTAAGGAAAAACCATTGTAAGACAATTAATAGATATTAGTATAAACCTTATACCTTATCTGTCGGTTTTTGTTGACATAATTTATGTCACATCAAAAGGACTACCACTCTTAAGTATTGAGACTATCCTTTCATCAGCTACAGTTTACTGTGATTACAATGCTTGATGACAAAGCCGTTTACCTCACAAAACATTTTGCATCTATGTTTTGATGTCAAGACTTATAAAAAGTCTGAGCTGTTACAGACTATTTTACAATGTCTAATCATCTGCCCTTACTAACAATTAGAAGTGTGTCTCTGATGGCGTGATATTGCAAACTACTTTGAAATCAGCAATTGGCGAATCATACATTTGGACCGGTACGGATCAATTACAAAGCTATCAAAACGTGTGTGTTCAGGATGACACCGAGCCTCTTGAATGCATCTTTAACATTCGCCGACGTCTGTAGAAAACTATCGTGTTCTGGCATGCCCTGAATCCTATCACCTTCCACGTCAAAGGCGCCGACACGCTGTCAGTACAGATTAAAACGTTCTACACTTGGATGCAACTAAAGCAACACGCAAGTCACGTTCATCAGCTCACATTTCAAAAAATCCGTACAGGGCCTTAACATCATGCATTCTTAAATCTGTGTGTCAGATTTGGTCACTATTTATGGGTGGAGTCTAAGCAACCGTTGACTGCAGCACATGGATAGTGGTGAGATACTTGTGTGCATTACTGTACTAAATACATGTGGGTAAGACGTTGACTTCATTACTCCCATCACACAATATAGGCTAAATCCCACAACCATACTCTTAAATGCATGTTCTGTACATTTAGTTATCCAATAGTTGACTAGTTGGATGTAACGGATAACAAGATACTCCTTTGATCCTCACGTGTGTCAAAACTGCTTGCTTGGTAAATTGAGATTATCTCGCATGATGATTCTATAAGTAAGACGCATATATTGTTGGTTGACTTTGCAGGTGAAATTTCTTCGTATCATGTAACATCCTAGCTTTACGCGGAATCAGCATGGAAGGGCTTTAGGTGACAATAGAACCATCATCTTGCAAGTAAGACACATACAAATCCGTTCATGACAATTATCCGCGTCAATTATGTATCAGTTCAAAAATGATGACGCTTGTGCTTAGCACTCGCTATATCCTTTTCTCTTGAGTGTCTCCTTATGTGAAACGTCTTTAGTTTACTCCGAGTGGGGAAAACCAAAACAGTTGTCACGCCTAGAAATGGGACAGTGTGTAGACTATTTCTGTAAACAGATGGGAAATAGTGCTTAACTCTGTCCCTTACTAGACCGCGACTACTGTTTTTAGTATGTATATTAATCCATTCACATGATAAACGTAATATGCATGAAACCATATGCATAGAGGACATGTTTTTTTATTATTCCGATTTTGTCCAACCCGAAACAGCTTAGCACGCAAATGTCAACACAAAACGGGTTATACATAGCTCCATCACAACTGTATTGAGACATTTGTTGGGAGTAATGGAAGGAAAACATGAACAATGTCAAATGCTTTGGTGTCATCGCCAAGGCTATGTCTGGGTTATCATAAATTAAAGGTAAAACTTTCTTCGGAGAAGAAGAGAATCAATAGTGCTTATAGTTAAACATGGAACGGAAGGTTTGATTATCTGTCTTTCACTCGAATTCATCAAGTTTCTCACATGCATGCGAAGGCGTGACAAGATGAAATTTGAACTTTAGACATGCGGTTTACTTTCTGAATGCCATACTTATAATTGTAATTTCCACTAATATGAATAAAAATATTAGAAGGCGCCTTGGAATTACCAAAGAGCAAATTCTTTGTAGCCTGGCATAAAATAATAGACTAGTTTCAACCCAAGAACTCTAAACCTCTTTTACCCGCTTCGAAGTTCCCTGGTATGTTCCGTTTGCCTATAAAATCGTAACCTCTCCTTTTCCCTAGAAATTCATAACCTCGCTTGTCTTCACCATCTTTGGATGCAAACCGCTTGCCTAGAAACTCAAATCCTCTCTTGTCCTCCCTTTTCCCCAAAAATTCCATTCCTCTTTTGCCACCCATAAATTCAAACCCACGCTTTTCTTCGTACGAACTATCAGGCTCTTGGCTATCTTTCTTTCCAATGAAATCATAATTGCGCCTTTTCCCGATAAAGTCATAGGCACGTCGCTTCCCAACGAAGTCATAACCTCTCTTATTCGCATCTCGTTTTCCTAGGAATTCATAGCCTCGCTTTCCAAGAAACTCAAAGCCCCTCTTGCTCTTCAAGTTTTGCTGTAGTTTGGAGATGTCATCCGTGATTTCGACTGGATTTGTGTCCAAGGTTGATGACTTCAGCGAGTTAAGAAAGGCATTTTCGACGTCTGTGTCTGTAAAAGAACAAATTCACGTATGAATACTGTGCTGTGTTTGAAAGTGTGTTTACTTGGTTTAGAACCAGTAGCAGCTTTTATCGTATTAAAATCACGCTTCATCGCACAGTCTAGCGGCACAGATGCCCTAATTCCCAGAGAATATGCCTATATACTAGGTGAACGCAAGGGTACTGCTGTAGTGATATGCACACTGTTTTTAAGGTGTCGCTGCATCATAAATTTTGAAAAAGCTGCTGTTAGATAGATTCTTCCATCTCCCCTCAAACAACTTGCCTGTCAATATGTCCAGATTGGTATATCCATCGATTGTTTAAATCAGTGATTGCCTAGCACGATCATTATAGGCCCTTGAAAGGAACATGCGCTGTAAGACCTTAGGCACAGGCATGGCAAAACGGAAGTTTGGCTTTGGACGAGAACTGTACCCATTGGAAGGATATTCCAATGGGGAATGTCTTTGAGCTTGCCAGAGCGTCCGCTTGCCGTGAATGTATCTTTCCAAATCCCGCTTAAGGTACGCATCGCCATCGCCCTGTGAGGCAGCTGCTTTTCTTTTCAACGCATTTGTCAGCTTTGAAATGGCTAAGTCTGGGCGGATATCATGGGGATAAAACTCCGAGAGCCACCGGCCACCCGGAGCTAATGCATTCACTCCGGTATAACTGTTATCAAACTGCCCACTGGGCCTAAACGAAGACAACTCTGGGTTCCGTCGTTTCCCAACAAAGTCGTGCCTAGCGCGCGAGTTTACAGTGTGGATTGCTCCATGCGAAGGGGAGTAAAGGGCTTTGCGCAGCATAGCAAGTGGGCTTTCTTTTTGACCATTATTCAAGTTGTAGCTTCTCTGAACAAACAGCATGGATCCTCGTTTTCCAATAAAGTCATAACGCGAGCGCTTGCTAGGATCTGACAAAGTTTCATCTCCGTCTGCGACATTGGTCGGTGCTGGCGCTGATGGCATGCGCAATAACCCTGAACTACTATCTCCTAGGTCACTGCGCTTTCCCCAGAACTCATGTCGCCTTTGCTCACGGTGATAAACCCCACTGTCGCTACTGTCGCCGCCGCTGTCGCCTGCATCAGGATCTAACTTCAAAAACGCTTTGGCTTGTTCTTCAGCGAGGAAAGGCGACAAGCCGCGATCTGTAGGGTATCAAAGAAAAAAAAACTACAAATGATTGATAACGCCCAAAAAATTCAAGAAAACAAGTTATATGATAACAAATTAATAAAATTAAGTTTCAAAAAAGGACAAAAGGAACACCGACAAGAATCTGGAATTGCAGAACCATTAAGTTAATAAAAGGGGGTAAGAGTATTTTCGTTCATTTTAGTTTCTGCTCACGAAATTGCTAATTAAATTTTGGTGATTATAAAGTTTGATTACTTGTGGAAAAAATGAAAGTAAATTGGTTGTAAATGGCCTTGTTCCAGGCTTTATGTGTTAATGATTTTACTACAAAGTGTCTTCAGATCTAAATTTAAGGCACGAGTATCCTAGGTAATTTGAATTAATGCTTCAACTATCAGCTTTAAAACCACTGAATTGAGTTTTCTTGAACGTAAATAACTGGCATGTATGATATGAGTGTCACGCGTTATATATTCCAAACATTAATTGTGTCAGGTTGGAATTAATGGTCTAAAATAGCCATACAGCCATATTACTAATGTTTACCTAGCACTCTGATAATGAATTACCAAAAGCACGGACACTATAAATAAGCACATTCATTTCCTTCAGGAGAAACCGTGTGGATGAGGTTTCGCTTATCGCTGTGCATCTCAAGGCTTTCGACTTTTAGGTTTATCACAAGGTATACACGGCTAGCCCAAAATCGGTCAAAACATATATTAGTAGTAAATATGAATACGACGCCATTCTTCAATATTAAATCGTGCATATAAGAGCAGAATTTAATATCTATATAATCTCACTCTCTAGGTACAACGAGTCGAAAATGACCAAACATTCAACCAAACACGTCCTTATTTTCCGTGTTTTCAATTTTGTCAATGAGTATGAATGTTTGAGCATGCATTTACATGTGTAGTTTTAGTGTAAGGTAATATGGAAAAGGTTTGCAGCAATCTGAAACATGATTTAGAGAATAAGAATCTGTTGTGAGCATTTTGTGTAGTTCATGTGGCGTGTAAGCCATAATGGGGAACAATATTTCGCGGAGTGTAATTTTACATTATGCAGTACACGTGTCCGTTCGCTATTAACCTCAGTTTCACAGGTTAAATTGCTCAAGGATGGCAAAATCTTGACAATTTCCTCACACTAAGTATCGCCACCCACCTTGAACATATCAATTGTTTGTAGTGAAAATTGGAGTCGAGCCAGTCCTCTCTGAGGAAAGCTAACAGACAGATTTATCAACCAATCCTCAAGGGGCATTCCAGAACTGGACAATTCAAGGATAGGATGTTTAATTCCCTGAGAGGCAAGCTAAAATTTCTGTTGGAATCTCCAACAGAAAACACTGCCGAGGCCATCCTTTTTCTATCCCGACATGACTTTGGCATCAGCGAAATGAAATTATACGCCTTTTATTGTTTTATAAACCAAATGCTGATTAGATTAGCTGCGAGATTTTACCAAAACCTCCATCGTGTCAGTAGAAGGGTGTGTGTGTAATGTTTGTGATTTTGACTTGTATGGTGGTAGCGATGGAAACAGAATTGATCTGAAGTCACTTAAAAGCGGCCTATATTCACAGATCCGACTGCGTGTGAATGCATTATAATTCGATCTTTAGTAGGACTATTTTCTGTGTGAAAAAATATTTCTTCAGCCAATGGGATGGATGTTTTGGGATTGTTATGTTACATACATACATGATTACAGAAATGGAAGGCACGCAAACTACAACACGAATCTTCAGATAGAGAAATAATCTGTGTTTGCATTATTTTGTTATGAACTGAAATGCAACCAGTAAAATGAACAACTGACACTATGGGAAAATGTTGGTGAATGGTAAAAAGTATCAAATGAACCAAAACATCAAAACTTATTCCTGTTGCAATGAAACTAAAAAGCTTTATGCCTAAACTTAAACTTTGATCTCAGCTTACCCCTAAAGACAAGGAAAATATATTTAGCGTCTTCCATATACAAAAAAAATATATGTAGAAATGTATCATGACCTTTGACTGTTGACGAAAGATTCAACAAAAAAAGACCTTAATTAACCTCCTGTATACCTGGAAACTTAAATGACGCATTGCGCATGCGCAGACGCATGGCGATAGTTGTGCGCTCTAACACCTAGTGGGTAGAAGGACATAATGATATTAGCGCTTAGCGTGAAACAATAAATCTGTCACGATCTTACAGTAATAATTCAAAAATAGATCAGATTACCTTTTGCGTTGCTTTCTCCTGTGACTAGAGCTCCACAGTACAGTGTTATCAAGCTGCTCAGGAAAAGCCATCTTGTCTCTACGTGCATGTTGTCCTTCAACCTATTAGAAAAAAATGAAAAGATACAATATTTACCAGAGTGTGCAGTTCCATCATTCAAAATGTTACTAGTATTGCTCTTATTCGTGTTAAGTGCATACGTCACCAGAAAACTTCAGAAAGCAATGAATTATGTGTCAAAAACGATAATTTTAATGATCCCTTAGTCGAGATTTCCTTGAAAGTGCTAGGTTTGGGATGCACTGTTTACTCAGTGCATACAATGTAGCGAGGCCTTTCAAAGCCAACAATCTCACTTATCTGGGTTTTCATAGTGATAGGAAACCTTACATATTTTGGGTACTAATGCTACCACGAAGACATGGATGCCACTTTAATATGATTGAGATGTTACTTTATTATGTAACAGATATCCCTATTTCGAAAACTCCCTGTTGATTCCATACGCGAGAACTGCAGTGTGAGACAGAGACTGGTAATCAGACACAGCTATTGTATAGATTATGTTTCCCCTTGTACGGTCCACGGATTCCTTCTTGCGTTCCACCATTGTCGTCAAGGGCAGATTCTAGACACACTCAAGCCAGTGTCTTGAATCCGAATGCTTTTATCCAACGGTGCGCCAAATCCCAACATTAAAGCGCAATATTTACTTCTGGCTATCAGAGGCCAAGACGAGTTTAGTTCGTTGCAAATAACTTAGAAAGTTCTAAGACAAATCAATATTTGCAAGCCCATCCAACGAATTGTCTTATGAAACATCTCCAACAAGACAGTACTGAACGGCTTCAACATCCTGAAGCTGAAGAACATGAACAAGTATACCCAAAATAATAACAGAAATTAAACAGACCCGTTTCACACCTTGTCCGAGAAATCGGAAAAGGCTTGACAATATCGACAAGCAACCTAATGCATATAATTGAAAAATTCTTGAGTTTTACATCAAGTAAATAAAAAAAGCTTCATGGTCTATGCTTATTGGGGTAGGAAACCAAGGTGTCCAGAATAAACCATCGCTGTTGGAGACCATTACTACACATCACTACAAAACCTGTTTTTTCGTCTATGAACATTTTGAATTTCCGTCTTTCGGTTCTGTCACTCCAATCCTACGTGGTGAAAATCATCTTAAGAAAACATCAGCCGGTTGTTTTAGTAAGTTATCGGACAGAGCTACAACATTTCTCGGTTATGTTATGTTATCCTTTAATAACTACAGAAATTAATCATGTTTAAGCTCGAGGTACCCAGACAAATCTTTGTTAGCATTCCCCTTGGCGAGTTTTGGAGCTGCAATGGGATAGATTTGCTTCGATAATGAAGCCTCAACACAGTTGTTTCTAATGGAGCCAGTGCGTTAACGGCCAATAGCCTTTAGCCCATTCCCGCCAAAACAGACGGGTGGAAGTAGTGTCCTTCAGGAGGAAACCCGTCATGTACGGTTTGAACCATGCGTCCATTAATTCATTCTATGCCATCTGTATGGACTAGACACACGCCGTGCGAAAAGACACATGAGATTCACTGATGGTACATGGCATCGAAAAGGACGTCGCACTAACCTTTACTTTTTAAAAGAAAAAGACATGCGCTCGAGCTTCAAAAAGGCTGTTAGGGGATCAAGACGGTGTGGTGCATCCGAATGGCTGACACTGCGACAGATCGGAGACGGACGAACAAGGCGGGTCATCTTTGATTCATTAAATTTGACTCCCACACGACTCCAGATGGGGTTCCCCTATCTTGACGCGTGGATGAATCAGGTTATTAAAATTAACCACATAGGTCATTGCTTTCCTCCTTTTCAACAAAAGTTATTCCATGTGGGCGTTCAAAGGTTTATTATGGCTCAAGATTAGAAATTCTATGGGTACTTTACCTCCTACTTTACACGGACTGTGCGAAGTCAGAATATAGGTGTCAGTGCCTGTAAACAATGCTATATTACATATGTCAAGCTAGACTATTGTACTAAAATGGTTCCAAACCATTATTTTTCTGGAATATTGTTTCGAATTATTTCTCATGGTGCACCACAAATAATCCTAACCCATCCATTGGTAGGGTTATCGTCAATACCCAGTTAGATATTTTTTATTTTGCAATGTCATACGTTCCGCTAACTTTTTGATTCCACGTAGCACTTTCAAAACAAGGATAGAATGAACATACTTTAGTCATTGTCCTTCTTTTTGGCTAAACCAAAATCGCATGAGTTTAATTTGAAACATATTGTATTAGTTCACCTGATAATTCAAATGATCTGATCATTGACTGTTACGACCGCTACGATGTCAACAATGGCCTGTCTCCACAAACAAAAAGAAATACACACTCTTCACATCTCAAATTAGGAATAATTAAAACATCATGAACAATCTTTCCTTTACCTTTGTACCTTGAGTCTGCATTTAATGGCAAGAAGAAACAGATGTCAGGGTATTATGATACCATGTATGGTGCACCAGTTTTGCACCATTCGGAAAATAAATTACGACGGGAAGTATAATTACATTATGATGAGTATTTATTGTTGGACTCCATCTAGGGGTTTACTAGTCCCTGCAAATGAGGAATGGACTCTTACAGTCGGATCATATAACGGTCCACGTAATCGCAAATGTCGCATTTTACATTCTCCTTCGGTCTACACGTTATTCTCTCCCGGCCTCTCTGTATACCATTTAATGTAATGACTGGGAGTCGGGACTCCTCTTCTCAATATTGATTTGATTTTCACATTCCCAAGTGACGAGTGCGAGACCAGTTGGCTCTCGGTAGTTATATCGTTTAAATTGTCTTAGTCAGGCATCAACGGCTGAGACAATTTACTAAAATACGGTTGTAATTACGCCAAGTATTACAGTTTTACCCTGGATATAAACTAAGCCGCCACACAATGATATTGCGCACGAATGCAATTTCCACTTTACCCCGACACTGACTAGCGTAAGGGAGAGGCCACTCAGGGAGGCCAAGGTGGTAACCAATTACGGTATTAATGCAGATTGAATATACAGGCTTAAAGGTGAACACGTCAATTGGAGTTCCTGTGAATCGCACAGATGGGTGTCCACTATTGCACAGAAGTCGACTTGACCTTTTAGAAGGTGCTACAGTCCTCAGTGCTACTACCTGATTCGTTTCTTGCATGCACTGTAGGTGAATGAGGTAAGCCAGTGTCAGATTGCTTGGATTTTTTAAAGCAGCAATATTATTTACTGTTCATGTAATAAAGGCTTTTTCTTTTTTCTCTTGCCTTTGTCGCCTGATCTGTCGAGAACACATTGTCTTGGTATATGACAGTGTATCGACATTCCTTTCTTTTTTTTTTTTTTTTTTTTTCACATAGTCTTTTCCTGTTTATTTTGCTGTGTTTTATTTAGCTGAATCTTCATCGATGGTTTGCTTCAACTTTCCAAAGTAAAGTAAAGTAACAAAAATAAGGGTACGCTGATGTTGGAATCCCGTGGGTACACTGAGCAGAGAGTGAAGCGTTTATCATTGATCTAGGAATTAATAATGGCATAGTGATATCGCAATCACGAGGGTGCACTGATTTCGGAATAACCAGTGCTACCATGATAGTGAAAAATCTAAAGGTACGCTGGGTTTATGAGTGGTACGCTGATATGAAATGACGATTGAAACATTTACATCCGAATGACTGGTGTAGTGCAGGAGTGCTCTTTTCTTGGAATGGCTTGTGGTACACTCATACTGAAATAGCAAGTAGTCCCCTGAAGTTGTATTGATAACTGGTACACTAATATTGGAATAGCTAGTGGTACACTCATGTCGAGCGGTACACTGATATTGGAATGACAAGAAGTACAATGACGTTGGAATGGCCAGAGGTGGTACACCGTTGTCGGAATGGCAAGTGGTACATTGACGTTCAATTGACAAGCGGTAAACTGACATTCAAATGGCGACTGGTACATTGGGGTTCAAATGGCAAGTGGTGCATTGACGTCCAAATGGCAAGTGGTATATTGGCGTTCAAATGGCAAGTGGTATTGGTAACTAGTACATTGATGTTGAAATGACACTTGGTGCACTGACGTCGAAATGGAGATTGTTATATTGATGCTGTAATGACGATTGGTACATTGGTGTTGGAATGACGAGTGGTATATTGGTGTTGAAAAGGCAAGTGGTGCACTGACGTAGAAATGGCGACTGGAACATTGATATTGGGATAACGAGTGGTATATTGGTGTCAGAATTGGCAAGTGGTACACTGATGTCGGAATAGCAGGTTGGAATGGCGGGTTGTAAACTGATGTTGGAATGACAGGTTGTATATTGATTCTGGAACAACAGGTTGCACCTTGATGTTGGAATAGCAGGTTGTATATTGACGTCGGAATGAGAAGTTGTACATGGATGTCGGAATGACAGGTTGTACCTTGATGTCTGAATGACAAATTGTACACTGTTGTCGCAATGGCGAACAGTAAAAGGATACCAGAATGAAAAGTATAATGATAATGTATGAACAGGAAATGATCCGGTTTATTTCCGTGACACCATGTTCAGTGGAAGTAGACCTTCGCTTTCAGAGTTAGTTAGGCGTTCTGTCAGTCGGCCTTACCAAAATAAAATGACAACCCCTGAGTCTTCCTAAGAAAAGGCCTGCATGATTGTGTGTTTTGGCTGTTCTTATTCTGTATCGAATTCCCCGAGGTTAAACACACACCCAAGCGTTCCTCTTTAATATCCAGGTATGGCTTAAGTCATTATGGCCCGTCATTCCAAGCACAGATTCGCCTCTCCAGTGCAACCGGCAATTAAGTTAACAAGTTCAAGGTCAGTGTGTAACGCCAGTAAAAACTCCTATTTATTCAAATCAGGCTTATCATTATGATTATTATAATTAAAGGTAACGTGATTAATAGAAATCTTGCTTTTTAATTTTTGCACTTGATTAAGATTTCTTTTGCTATATATTTGAATTCATATTATGAACTTCTGTGTCTTTTCTAAATAAATAATCATCACAGAATAACAAGGTTCATCGAACCCAACTTTCCTCTCGCGTGACGCACAATGTGCGAAGGCGTATTCATCGTGGCAAAAATGTATGTTGACAAATGATTCTTGCTTAAATGCGTGGACACTTTGAACTTTGTTCACATTTAACGTAAGCCTACAATTACATTTATCACACTTACGAAAAGAGACCCGGTGGAAAAGGAACATTGCCATGAAATCTCTTTTTTTGTTGGTATAATCTACTGTATTCAGACATGTACAGATTGAGATCGAATGGTGGTTTGGAGGTTTTGCCTTGAGAACTATAATCCTTAAAGCTAGATGAAATATTCTCTCATGTGGGAAGAACCTTGAGTATTACCAATAAAATACTTTGTCTAATTCATTATTTATGTCTTTGCTCTATTTTTATACAATTTGATAAATTTACTGGCACCTGGTCGTTTTTTTCTAGCTAAATCGCCTTTCCAGCACAAACAGTCTGATCTTGTATGATCTAGTATGCTTGAATTCCGCAGTTGAATTTGAAGTAAAATAATTACACTTGTTCTAGCAGGCTCAGGTATCACAGTTGTTTAACTTCTGTCAATTAATTTGCTTAATGTGACGAAAATAACCAAATGAAGGCTCTTTTATTGATATGTAAGGTTATCAACAGATCTCATCCTAAAAGGCTTAAGTTATATCAGTGAATTAACTGACAGTGAAACAGACGGAATTCGTTATTTGTGTCCATTGATAGATCTGATTATATACCACCTTGTGAATATCTAATCAAACGTGATGCCAAGTGCACACTGACTCTAACTCTTCTCCGCTTCTCACCTCCAGGCAGTTATGTAGACTACCACCATCAGGATTTTAATGATGAGAACATCTGATATCTTGAGAGTTCAGTGTAATTGCACTTTCTATGTAATAATTTTAATTTGACTAATGTACTGATTTGTGAAACTGAAAATAACCTATTTTGTGGACATAATTGGTCTTCCTGGACACAAAAGTCATAAAATGTATAAAACGTCAATAATATTACACTTGGAAATGTCTATACACGACTGATATAATCTAAGGTTCACTTCAGTACTCAAGGTGTATCAAACGGTAAGGTCACAAAGTAAATAGCGACTTTCCCATTCGGACCTGTACCTGATGGAAACGTCAGAAGATTCAGGGTATTTATCATGTAGTAATGATCTAGAGCAATTGCCTTACATTCAGAAGCGAGGGTAAGACATGGCGTAGAAATTACAAATGTGACTGTGATACAGCATATAAAACGGAGAACACTTCATGGAAATTACATGATATATGTAAACATACAAATTAAATCTTGCATTAATCTAGCCGTCATGGTTTAAGTGAAACTGTATTGAGTATGACTTAAAATACCTGACAAATAAAAAATAGTAAATAAATAAATTAGCACAAGGTATGCGGAATGTAGGCCAATTATGTAACATTTATTTAAGGAACTGAATTATTAGCATACAGACAATCGCTGTAGCAACCCTAAAAGTCCTTTGTTTCTGAATACAATTATCCTCAGCCGTATATCTGACAGATGTCTGTTCAATTCAATTTTTTTTTCAATTTCCCGCTCTATACAGACATTAAACTTAATGTTTACTATATGAGTCTAGAAAATTCTCACTTTTTCTGTACCAACCACCCTCTATTGTACACGCGCGATAAAGTAATTTCTAACTTTATAATGGTTTGTTTGATTTCACAGATTCAAACAGAAAAACTCGTTAAAGAGAAGTAACCTAGTAGTGATTTTTCCCTCAGAGTGTAGGCCAATTATGTAACAGTCATCCAAGGAATTGAATATCCTGAGAAATTCAGAACTGGTGAATACCAAAAAGCTAATCTATGAGTTACTACGCATGTAATGTGGTGCGCAGGAGAATATGCATGTGATATGACGCGTAGGAATAACTAAGCCTGTAACGCGGAGCCCGTAGGAGGTATGTAGTGATTGACGCGTAGGAGTAATGTGACGTATAATGTGACGCGTAGGAATTACACGTCAAATGATTCGACAAACAGGAGTAACTTTTCGTTTGGGGAGTGGTTAAATAAAACGGAGGGGAGAGTAAAGGAATTATACAAGTAATATGGCTGACAGAATAACTAGACACCCACATATGGGTAACTAAGCCAATACTATCGTATATGTCCAGGAAGAGCTATATACATGCAAGTGACATAGGCACGAAGAGCACTCGGCTAACCGGCTGTATATTATGGCACGAAACTTAAGAAATGCATTACCATAAAATGGTTATCACTTCGGTGGCCTAATGGTTAGAGCGTCCGCATCGAAGTCGGAAGATCAGGGGTCAAACTCCTGTCGGGTCATACCAAAGACTTTGAAAAAGGTACTTGTGGCTGCCTTGCTTGGTGCTCAGCATTCAGAGGTTGGAGCAAGGAAAGAGGACTGGTTGGCCAGGTATCAGTATAATGTGACTGGGTGGGGTGTCATGTATGGCGTCTTCGATCTGATAGTGGCGGCAGCACTTTTGCGCCATGGACTCGCCCGGCCACAGCGTATATGTACATGCACCTAATGACTCCCCGTCGTCATATGATTGAAAAACTGTTAAGCAAGACATTAAACCACAAGCACACATGCATGTCATAAAATGGCTTTGTGGGCAAGAAGTGGTCAACGTTGGTATTACTTTCCCGTAACCTGCCGCATATGAATAGTTTACTCAGGGAACTATGGGTTCTTCATCCCATAAAAATGTTCCCTGTGGCATAAATGACATCTTCTTAAGAATGAAAATCAAATAAACAAATAAATCCCCAAACTCTGTGAAGAATCTTGCTGTTTTAAATGTGTTTGCATATTAAATGTGACAATACAGCATTTTGGGTAAAGTTCGGTCAGTGACGTCTAATTTATTGCAGTTAACGTCACTTTGTCTTTGTTTACCTATTTCTGCTTAGGCCATTTTGCTAGAGGGTGTGTAATTGGCTGCTATTTAAACATTTATACGAACAGTTAGCATAAACCCCTCATTTATGAAAATTTACGGGAGGCCGTATTTGACCGCTTACGTGTGACCATTTGCCGGTAATCACATTGTCGTCGCTGCTCTTGTGTTACTCTCTGTGCTGTAGTCTTATATACTTTTATCTTATATGGTTATACTGATGTAAGTATATTCTTATATACTATATGAACATATGCATTATTATATCTAAACATATCTATCATAAAATCTTCTCTATATCGATTCGAAAAAACTTTGTTTGATCAAGATTTTAAGGTGGCTAATATAAACTCCAACATGACTGGACAAAGCGCATGGCTTCTCGATATGTCGTTAAGAACGTTGTATGGTTATTATATATGGGCATGTAACTTACTCTTAAGTGAAACCCTTCAGCTGAGACATTCTTTCGTTAATTTAATCATGAAGCAAGCATAAGAAAGCAAAAAGCAAGATAAGGTCACCAAAAACAGGACGGTCATGACAACATTACTACTGTAGGTTAAGGCATCACAACTAGGTGTATGATAAACACCATATAGAAAAGAGACGTATCACAGAGCGTAAAAAAGGCCCAAAATTCCAGTTGGGAAAATAAATCCGCGGCATTTTTTTTTCGCCACAGTTTCGGACACTTGAAAGCAGCTGGTTAAACACGTAGTACTTGTAGATAATCTGAACCTATGAGTGGGAGAATTGGAACAGTATTTAATCCCCAGCGTGCCGTGAATCTCGCCCGGCAATCACACCATGTAAATAATTTATTCTCCCGAGCACCTTTTTATACCCAGAGTGAAAATTGACAATAAATGCATATGCGATTAACCCCCTTTGACCCGCGTTATTCTAACGGTCTCTCGGTGAATTAGAATATTTGATGACCAAAAGCAATTTTTGAGGGCTTTAGTAGCCATAAGAGAGAGAAGGACATGAAATGGCTTTTGTGATGAGTGAAGCTCAGTCGATTGATATTTAGATTATAGGAATTCCTGTTATAAAGCTAATTATGCATAAGAATATTGCATAGTTTTCCTACTGATATATACCAGATATAAATATTTCTAAGAATTAATACCCAATGAAAGGTGCAAGCATGTGAGGATAGGGCCTTTCAATCGTATTATTTGCAAATTATATTTATGGAGTACCACTAGTGACAGGGCAACGCTAATAGGAAAGAAATACGCATGTAGGATTCAACTGACCATGTATTAGCCTACAGCTTTTCCAAACCCGTTAATACTATATGATAATGTATGCTTAGATTTTTGCAATTACCAGCCGATTTCCTTAATCTTTCTTGAAATAGGGAGCCACGGAATCAAACACGGGTCGTGTCATATACCAAAAACTGTAAAAATGGTAATTGTTACTGCATCGGTACTTTGATACTTCAGCGGCGGCAGTACTTTGGCGACATGGATAGTTGTTAAGTACGACATTAAGCCCCAAGCATACATACTAATCTTTCTAAATATATATGCTATTCACCCTTATGTTTCAAATTAAAGCATTTATCCTGCCAGGTAAATCATGACCTATACATACGTCATTTTAAACACAACATTCAGGTAAAGCTAATAAAAAGCGTTGCGAGCTTTGATTTCAAGCTCGGTTGTTGTAAACACATATATCAACCTCTGACTTACTATCTTTGCTTTGTCTGTACGTTATACGTCTCAAAATAAAAGAAATTCTACAGACGTTTCACAAGGGGACAGAATTTCGCACATGTTATTTAATAAACGAAAACCTTATTTGTACCAGAAAATTATGTTCATTGGCATTGCTTTGCCAAAAGAATACACTAAGTTACATGGAACAGTATATTTTCTGTGTTGCAGATTTACGCCGTAAGGTGCACATAAAACTCACATATGGTCAGCATTCATCCCACCTGTCGGAAATATCAAAAAAATAATGATATTGTGTATTTCGTGCATGTTTGTTAACTGTCTGTGTAATTATATCAACACATTGTGAGACCCTGCTGCAATCATCTGTCAAAATATCGATCCGGGCAATTCTAACGGCTTTTGGTAGACACTCTGTTCAGCACAACAGGCAATCGCGATATTGCACCCATGAAAGTCGTTTGTTTCTGAATATAATTATTATCCTCAGTTGTATATCTGCTAGGTGTGTCTTCATTGTTTTCAATTTCCTACTCTATACAGATATTTAAACCTAAAGTTTTATTAAACTAGTCTTAGACAATTTTCACTTTTTCTGTACCATTCACCCTTATTATCGATGTATGTGAGATAAAGTAACCACAATACCTTTTTCTTGGACATAAGTTTCTGACTTTATAATGGGTTGTTCGATTTAATAGATTCCAACAGAAAAACTCGTTATAGAAGAGTAACGTAGTAATTTTACTTCGGAAAATTAGCAAATACAAAAAGATACACAGCGTATAACTTTTTCAATGACTATGTTCTGAAAATAACTTCTGACTGTTACATTAAACATAATTCCCTGAGCCTTTAAAACAGGGGGCACATAACTGGCTGGAAGTGGAGAGGGCTTCAGCTCAGGACCTTTTTCAAAAGCAGTCAATTTTGACAGGCAGACACCTGCATCATCTCTTGTGACCGAGACCCTTCCCTCCCCTCTTTAAACTGATTCTACTTTCCCTGAAATAGATTACTAAACTTTGTGACATGATACACTATCGCAATGAAGCACTTTGCACGTACCTTTAGGGGTTTTAGCCTGTATGTCGTCTCACAACTTAATACCACTGTGTATTCCTTTATCCAAAGACACAATGTCGAACGTGGAGTCCTTATGGTTATGGCTGCCTGGTAGGGATAGTCGTGATGGGCCAAAGCCTGCTTAATCTGTTCCAACGTGTTGTTACGGCCCTTTCCCAAAAAGCAAGTGGAATGGTATTAAATGTACCTTGGTAGCCGCCCCGATATGGCGAAAAGATAAGAGGGCGACATTTATAAACTGAACCAAGCCCCGCCCACAAGGAACAAGAATGGAGGCTTGATTGGACAGACGATTGCTAATGACACTGGCCAGGTGCTGGGGATGTGTGGTCTCACTGATGGAGGTGGTATTCTCTTAATGAAAGACCAAGTAAGTCAACCCAGGCAGTGTAAGGAAGAGTAATTCACATGCCTGTTTATTGTCTTTTTCTATTAATCAGTTCGCATCCCACTGCTTTGGGTGGATTTAGTTCCCTGGCCCCACAGGACTGACTCGAGGCTACGCAGTCCTCTCCTGCCTCTCAAAGACGGCAAATCTCTCCCCCCTCCCACCAACCAAGGATCCTGTAACCCTCAAGTTATTTTACTAAGTAACGACTCCCGCTACACTGGGTTAACAAGTGCAACATATCCTGACAGTTTCTATGTCGATATTTCTCTTGTACCTACATGTTTTGTCTTCATCATTCAGTCTGAATTCCTTGCTCTTATCGACCGACTGCCATGTCTGATATTTCAACGATGTTAGATATTATTGTCGGTCTATTGTCTTCTGGGAATGGGAAATTGATTGTAACTGCCTCAAATATTTCCGACAGTCAGGACAAGTCAGAACACAAAATTCTTATAAATGTATATTATACATTTTATATGTACATTTTCATGTGCGAGAGTAACCATGCCTTTTCGGATTCATTACGAATATTTACGAGTCTCCGTAAAATGACCAATCTTTTATAAGTGGTTTTGTGTTTTAAAGACCAAGTCGATAAAAAAGCCAAAGCATCTAGGCATATCAATTTCATTTATGACGTTTTTTCTACGTTTGCTACACCATACACACATCATTAATGTTTAGACTAACACAGCCAGAATAACACAAATAACCTAGCACCCATATTGAAATATAACAGTTTTATTTTCGTTATATGGATGAAATAAGAATGGGTGTAAATTTACCTATCACTCTGACAATTTGTCTCAACAAAATTGAAGGCAGGCTTATTGTTTAACTACATTCACACTGTATCCTATATCTAGTCATAGTCACTACCTCTGAAGAAGGGGCTGGTATATCGGGAACAATGTCAGAATACTCACACGGTTATATCACATACAGTCATACCTAAATAAATCTATGGTTCGTATAAAGGTTGCCTTTCATAATATATTAGTGAAGGCTGCGACACATTATAGTCTGTTATAGTCAAATGTATTAATGGCTTTAAGCGAGGTTGAGGAAGTTACAATAACGTATTGTTAAGTGGTATCTACTGCTAATAATGGCGACGTGCTTGTGTCGTTAAAGGTTATATGGGTATAAAATTGAAGAATATCATCGCCTGCGATCCATTTGTCATTCTCAGCAGGCGAATTACATCCGAACACTGAGATCACATATACGTTTTCTACAAAAGATAAGCACAACTGTTAAACAGCGATGCTGTCTTTTTTGTGTGTGTAATGTATCATGTTATACGCGTCTTCCTGTTTTGTCAGCTACTCTTTGATATTTTAGCATTGTGCCTTTTGATCTTGTCCACAATGGATTCGCCAATGTTTATTTCTGCCATTTATCAGGGAACAATGTTGATGGTCGAAAACAGAAGTGGTATAGGGATTCTCTGTAATGGGTCATCCAAATCATTAAGTCGCCTTCTCAGACACATGAAAGTTACGTCAGATCAAAGCGGACATATTTGCTTCTCACACCTGACCTGCTTTGAACTGGTTATAACAGATCATTACAGAGCGATTTAAACTAGAGTTAACAATGGGCTAGGTGCTACAACACATTAACATTTTCCTAATTTGTGTACACATTTTAACACGGCGGTTGGTAGTGAAAATTGAATTATAAAATTTCATCCCTAAGTAGATAAAAATGTAAAGATGTTTTAGAGTTCTGTTTAAAGCGTACCAATTTTGTGACAAAAAAGTGAAGTTAAAAATTCAACCTTAAGTAGATAAAAATATAAAGATGTTTGAGAGTTCTATTTAAATCGCACCAGTTTTGTAAAAAAATCAAGGTAACATTATATAACAAATGCATCAACATTCATATTTTCCAATTCATCTTTTACGTTATGAGTGAATGGCGTCAACGTCGGAAAAGTATTGGGCGAAAAACTTGAAAACATGATTGTGTCAAAATACAAACAATATTAGGAAACATAATCTTACATTTTTGGTAGAGAGTATTTTTCAGAACCCTGATTATTCTGGATTTATTAGAAGGGATAGGACAGATGATGTAAACCCATACAGTATTTAGACCATTACGCAGGTGATGATTTCCTGACTGAGCCCCGCTGACGTCTATACAGGCTCAACACCATGTACAGTACTGGCCACAAACATCAGTCAGCTCCAAACAGGGGTTTAGCCGCTCCGCAATGAAATTGATCCGTGCCAGCTTTATTGGGTTATTGCCCACGGTTGCTGTGTGGACGACGACATAGTGGAAAAGTCTGCAGAATAAACACAAGGTGTTTTGTTTATCGACAACTACAATTGGATAACCAGTTCGACGTGACAAAGTTGGTCCTTGTGCCTAATACCAGGATAGGTTTCCTTCCAATCTAATTGACAACGACATATCCGAGTTGTAATACCTCACTCATTGTGCGTCACTCAGTACGTCGATAGTATGCTACTATCCCGAGTACCTCGGATCACTTTATAATTCGAACATCGTGACAACGGAATTACTGCTTATAGGTAGATATGGCGTATGCATTCCTCAAATCCATGACGTATTCGAGACTGCTTCCGCTGTGAAGGGCGGGCATTAGTATTTCCTTATCAGCCTTAAACATGAGGATCGGGATTAGAGCTAACACAAGAACGTTGTCATGGTTAGCACTGATATTAAATCATTTACACCATGCGACTAGAACTTCCTTACAATAAAATGGTTATGTTTTAGACAATATAACTAGCTAAAGATAACGAATGGATGTCTGGGTAGTATTGTATGAGAGCAGTCAACTGGATGATAGTAACGGAGCTGGGTTTTTGATAATATCACTGAACCGTTTGAAAGAGCATGGTATATAAAAGGAATAGATATATAATGCTACATTACAACTGTTGCGATGAAACGTCCGAAGAAAAACCCCATTTTAACAGATGATCGTATGGATAACAGTTACCCTTGAATTTATAATTATAACTGCAAGTATTCAACATTTAAAATTTTTTTAAACACTTTCTACTTCTCTATTCAATTTGTTATTTGTTCGGTTTAATATGGATAAGATTACTAAGGGCAAGACGTTGTGGGTTTTGTATGGTGTGGTCATTGTCAGATGCCCATGGTCTCGGACTGTAAACTGTCCGCATCGAGCTTGTCGGATCTGGACAATAATATACTATCGCCACATATTAACATTAATGCATTTCGACTAAGGAACCCATATCTGTCTTATATGTTTAAGGTATATATTTATAAGACAGACCCATTAGAACCGAAAACGAACTGTTATCAATGAATATGACGTCCTTGAATTTTAATGGCAGGTCTTTGGTAATTTCATTGATTAATTGTCAGTATTGTGAAAAAATCGCAACAGAAGGAGAAGTTCAATCCATAAAGCAAGACTAGAAATTTCCTTAAAGGCTGGCTCGTGGTACATAAAAACCCCCACAAATTTTGCTTATGTGTTCTCTGCATATATGGATTCATTCTGTGCCTTTGAAATACGTTAGATATAACATGTAACTTGATACTAAAATTCTTCTGGGCTAGCAGATTAGCTTGTAAAAACTTCAGATAATTGGTGAAGGCAACTGCTATCAGGGACAGGCTCTCAGCATATTATTCTTAATCAGTGGTGTTTTTAGCGGAAACATTGCATCTGATGCTGTACAAGTTAATTAATTGGCTGGCGGGGATGTGTTTTATGCCTCCCACTATCTGCGTTTACGCTGCAGGGGGAATGGACATGTCCATGTCCAGGTGAAATTGAACTCGTGCCAATGGCTTAGTGCAGAGCATGCGAACTAGGGGGCCCGATTTTACAAAGCTGTTGCAACGTTGCATCAGTCGAATTTCCTGTGGTGACGTATATGTGTCTGCACTCAATATATTAATGGTGTTAAGAGTGTAAATGCGCTTGACTCAGCTTTGAACCAGCGTTTTTGGCTGAGGGCTGTATACTATGTTTGCATTCAATCACATTTGTACCTCACAGATAAGGGACAATAATACACGTATGTAAACAAGGATTAAAACTGTGCGTCAGTGTAGTGCGTTTGATCTGGTATCTATTTGATGTCTAATGCAGTACCTGTAAACATGAAAAAATTTCCTGGATGGAAGATCTTATCTGTTTAGCACAGATTTTGCAAGATGCAAGCAAGTCTTTTGGACTAAGTTTCAAAAGGTTACCAACTGGCTTAAATTTCACAGACCAGAATTCACATAAACCTATATAGAATAGCAGTATGTAGGTATCAATACACCAGTGTGCAAGGCTTCACACATCTTTTGAGCTCACATATAGGGTGTGGAAACCTTCATACGCGCATGTACATGCTGGTATGGAATCTTAGTATGATAACAGTATGAGAACTTTCTCATTATAATGATTATAATGATTATTTCCAATAATCAAGATACAGAGACGACATGAATGCCAGATGACAGATAGAGTTCCTCAAACATTTAATAACAGTGTTACAAATGTAATTGCCAACCAGAAGAGGATAATAATAACTCAGTACAGAGCAAGCTAGTTCGCAAATTGTCACAGGTAACTGGTGAAACCCAACGAGGGCAGTAGAATCCTGGTTTATGAGGTGTACAATATAAATAAAAGCACATTGTAGAAAGTAAAACAACAGAAGCTACCACAGTGTGGTAATCGACAATAGTCACAGGTAACCGGTGAAATTCGGTCACAGGGTTTCATTTGTTCATGCAAATGCTTAAATAGTCATCTTGAGCATTCTTTAATGTACCTGAGAAGCCGTTGTTTCTGTGCAACAGGCATTCGGTCATCGATAAAAATTTCTACAATATACAGTCTGATGTCATAACCTTTTGTCAACTTTCAAACCAATGACACGCAGTTTATCGTGGGCAAGTGTTTGTGCACGTGTTTCAGCAGTTCCTTACAGAGACTTGATTGGTGATAACTGCCTAGACATTCTTTACGTTCTAAGAGCTTCCCGTGGAGGGTAAAAAGTCACCTGTCTCGCTGCAATGCACGTGTCTGATATACTTTCCAATAATATTTTCTTACAATATACATGCCTTTTTACATTTACATGGAACGATTTCTGTACAGCTGAAATACAAGTCAACAAGTACAGTTTTTATGAATGTAGGGTAGTGAGGAATGGCAGTCTGTTATAGACAAACGAACATGCCTTCATGAACAAAATACATCAACGTGAAACCTTAATGATGGTGACTGAAATGAGAGAATGATAGGGGCAGAGCTATGAATTCCCCAAACGTTTGAATCATATGGCGGGGCTATTTAACATTTGATTTAAAGTACAAACGTCACATGGTTTGTGGATCTGTAAAGCTGCAGCATACAGGACTGCCATTTCTCTTGCTTGTATGTATTGTGAATGGAATGTTGAATAATTCGATACTTGGGCAATACTGGTAACTGTTGCGAATAAACATTCAGTACATGGTGTTTTATCCGCCACATTGTACATAACAAGACAGTGAACGTTTGAAAAGTTTTAATGTAAAAATGTAGGAGTTACCTAAGATAGAAATGCCTAGCATTAGACAGATTGAATAAAACTCTGACTAAAATAAATTTACAAAAAGCCGGATTTCACCGTTAATAGGTGTGACCATTTGTAACTATGACACTGTCGTCACTACTCTGAGTTTTACTATACGTTGTTGTCTTTTATATATATGTCGATTCTACGACACAAGGTTTGTGAGCGGTTGTATAAATTTCAAAGGTCGCAACAGTGAGTGAACATGTGAAGATAAGTGACCAGTCGACATTTAATTTGTACAAAAAGGAGTAATATGAATAACACAATAATGTGACTTACGCCTCTTATTTTCAAATCATTTCAAGTTACGTGACAATGAAATCCTTCTCTTTGGATGAATATGAAAATGTACAATAACGAACAAGAAAAATAAGGTGTTATACATGTTTAATTATTAATACGTCAATCAACGCGATTCCTAGCTCCCTGGAAGCATTTTATGATACGCAGTATTCTAGATTCGGTCGAACCTTGGATGCGAAAGACAACCATGGGCCCAGGCGTCAGCATATACCTAAGTACTTCACATAAACGTCCCAGGGTCGATAAGGTACCATATTCGCAAGAACATATCAAACCAGTTATGAACAACGATTCCATAAAACTTTTCCATTTAATAATTAAATAAATATGCACTGTAGCATATAATCAATATAATAAAAGACTTACAGCACAAAGAGTAAAACAAGAGCAACGACGACAGTATGATAGTTAGCAAATGGTCACAGGAAACCGGCGAAATACGGGGTCATCGGAATCTATCTCAGTTAGGGATTTATTCTGACTGTTCATGTAAGTTCTTAAATAGGACCATGGCTGAGATACCTTTGCTTTATTTAAAGGGAACAACAGACTTTCCAGACGGTACGTCTTATCTCGACCTATGTTTGTACAAAGACCAAAACGGTTTCCTCTCTCGCAGACTTTACGACAAGAGGGATAGTTTCGATTTTGACATTGTAAATTATCCTTACTTGGAAAGCAATATACCAAAGAGTCCTGCATGCGGCGGGTACATACCTCACCTTGTAGCATTTGTTAGATCTTGCTTGTTGTGTGACGACCCAAACTGTCCGTATTATAAAGAGATGGCTTGTTCGAAATACACGACAGTTTAGCCGCACAAAAAAGTAACCAAAACCAGCAGATTTTATTTTACAACAATTTATTAGGTTTAACAAGAACAGATAACAAGACTTTTACAAATACTAAAGTACTTAAGTTTAACAAGAAAGGATAGCAGTATCTATACAAATACTAAAGTACTTACATGTACAACGGTGTCAAGTCCAAACGGACGCATATACTTCACAATGCTTAAAAATTGCACAGAGGCAATGTTCATAAGAGGGAAAATCCACAGTATAACTGAGTGTATGACGAAATATACACAAAATTCCACAGACAGGGTCCGTGTACTAATAAGCACTGTATACACAAGAGCACAAATTAAATATACAAGTTCAGACTGAACAAGTGCTCGGTGGAGATAGGATATAACAAAGCCAGGAGCTATAAAGACACCAAAATTCAGCACAAAAGGCCTACTAAAGTAACACACAGC
This sequence comes from Liolophura sinensis, assembly GCF_032854445.1. Lineage (NCBI taxonomy): Eukaryota > Metazoa > Mollusca > Polyplacophora > Chitonida > Chitonidae > Liolophura > Liolophura sinensis. The sequence goes on along the minus strand of NC_088301.1, from coordinate 46,708,495 downwards.
GAAAGCATCCAAAACGCTCAATAATTCCCCTTCCCTTTTCCTTGACCTGCTTTCATAGGTCTTATATAGACTGGTGGAATTTTCTAGAATAAGAAAATTCCTGAACACTTGTTGTAAACAAACAGGCCCCGAACTGAGGATATTCTGGAACATTCTAAGGCAGAGGCAGACAGCAGGCCCTGAACTCAGCATATGTAAACAGTGGCAAGCTAAATTTAGAAGATGACGGCAGTTGTGCACATAACAATATCAATGACCAACTTCACAATTTATTACTGCAAAAACTAGTGTGTCAAGGTTATTCCATCAAACGCCTTCGCGGCTTCAAGTTGTACAATGAGTGTAATTCTCCTGTAAATAAATATGGACAGAGAGTCCAGATATCTGGAGCTCTGCTTCATGATTGTGTCTAGTTCCGGTTAACTTGGAGCTAAGGCATGTATATTCATCGTGTTAGATCGCCACGTTGGATATATGAAAAGTTGCAATCAAGGCACAACTGAGATACATATTTTGTTATCGACAACTGATATTCTAGCATGGTACACGATTTCAATACTGATTTCACTCAGTCTCATAGAACACACCTTGCGTCTTTGTAACATCATAGAAAACCGTTGACTTTTTCTCTTTTACATGAATTCTTATTTTCGTACTTTATGTGTTTTTTTAGTTTTTTGGTGGTTTGTGTTATACGTCGTTTTGGGAATTGGCCTTGCGATTAAAAAATTGACCTGGAACGGCTGACGGTTGACGGCTTGTATGTGAACGTCTGTTTCGACGCATAGGCAGATTAACTGCAACTTTTTAGACGTCTAGAATTACTTGAAATGCTGTGCAGTTATCAAGTTTAACATACAATAACATTAAAACAATGCAAAGGGAGCAGTGGAAGTCCACCAGTTGAAAAATGGTTTATACAAGAATACAATATAATAGAAGACTTACAGGACAGAGAGTAAAACCACAGGAGCAACGACAGTGTGACAGTTGACAAATGGCCATACCTGTAACCGGTGAAATACGGCCTCTTGTTGGTTAACGGCTTACAGCATAGAGAGTAAAATCAATGCAGCGGCGAAAGTGTGATAACTAACATAATGGTCAAGTAACCGGTGAAACACGAACGGTATCATGTAACAGAAAACCGGTTAATTTTGAGATTTCATGGAGATTCGAGGCACAGCCAACAACAGACATTCTAAGCTTAAAATTTATCTAACCGGAGAGAAATGTGTTGGAATAGAAAAAGGGGAGACAAAGATATTTCCAGCTTTGTAATTTGTTCTTCACTAGTGCCTTTGAGCGCGAATTGGTAACGTATTACTCATTTGCGAGATATGCATGAACATAAATTCTCTTTGTGGAAGAGTGCTTCGTTGGTATCTGCTTATAAAAAACCAGAGACGTATAACCGCCTGTCATTTTCACTTTAATGAGGATTTTCACACCGGTATTTCGATTGTCACATGGACCGGACGAAGTTTTCAAATAACCATGTACGCTGTGGGCCAGAATAGTCCATTTTTCCATAATCAAAATAACAAAAACAAATTCCACTAAGAAAGTCAGCATCAGTAATTCTTGGGACATACATACTTTGTTTCAACATACGATAGGTGTCTGGGGGAAGAAGCACTGAACAGATTTCGAATAATACATCAAGTATGTATAAGCTGTTACGTTGGATACCTTACGTTTTATGTAGAAAATATTTTACTGACAGAGTGAATTCACAAGACACCCGTATTTCACCGGTGACTGGTGACCTATTGCCTACTATCACCCTGTCGTCGCTTCCCCGGTTTTACTCACTATGCTGTGTTTTTATTTGAGTGTATTCCTACATAAACAAGTAGTCTGTGGTGGAATGAATGTCCCCGGCGCCCGCTCCTTACGATGACAACACAACATTTTGAGTAACTCTCGACCAATGGAGTGTAATAAATTGTAAAGAACATCACTACATTTTTCTTCTTGCATAATTGTACGTCCGTCATAGTTCTAAGTTGCATTTACACGAACAGCCAGAGTAAACTATTGACGTAAACTGACAAGAGGTTGTATTTCACACTTACACTTGCCAACGAAAGCGTTTTTGTGTAGATGCGCTATATAAATAGTTCTTTCACGAAGCCCATAAATCTCTATAGCATTTTTGTTTCCTGTTTATTTCTATCCTACGAAACTAGAAGATTCCAGTATATTGTTGGAATGCACGGAATAGTTTGCAATCTATAGTCATCAGACGAAATCAGGCCAAATTCCACAAGATTAGAGTTTTTTTCATTTTGAAAGTTTTATTTTTACTGTACAATCACACATCGAATGAACTTTTCATCACACCATTCTTGTGTTTAAGACTTATGTTCAGGGCTCTCCACACTTTTTGAAACAGCTGTATGATGGGTTATTCACAGGTGGCTGTCGAACGCAACGAGATAAGCGCTAGGAAAAGAAGCGACAGGCCCGCAGTCGCGATTTTTGCCATATGCTCTAAAATACATTCTCTGTCGTTTTAAGCTGTTTGCTCTTGCATATGACGAATTCAGTATCATTGTACAGTGAATTTACATTGTACAGAAAACATGGTCTTTGTGAAACGAAAAGGAACATAACATTTGACTTTACATCATCATTACTTTATTCCGTTTATGACTCTCAGGATTGACAGGACTCCAATTTAGACACCATCAACAGGCTGCTAAAATCCAAAACTGAAAGAAGCCCAGACCTGAAGCAACTTTGAGCTTAACTTTGAAAATTCAATTCAGACCTAACTGTTTAAGTTATGACATATAGATGTAGTAATTAATTATTTAGGTTTCCCGGAACAGCCAAAAACTGAACTCATTGCTAAAATAAACTCAATTCTGCACTACAAAACACAATTGCTTTACCTCAATTAATCCTTGCAACATGCAGTTTTCAAATGTTCTGACAAAGTGTGGCTTCAAAATAAACTTCCACAGTAATGTTGGCTCCTGTTTCTTTTAAAAGAAGTTCGCTTCATATTGTAAACACTTACAACAACGACGGAAATCAACGCATAGCATAGCCGGCATGTCTTGTGTTCCCTGGTTCGTCAACCTTCGTGTAGCCAATCAGCGATAACGTTTTATTATTGTACAGACTGGCAAAGGGAACGACAGAAGGGAGCCGCGATATGTGTATACACGCACACAAGTATGTCTAGCGGGAATTACTTCCGGAATTCCACCAAATTAAGGCCAGCATTTGTCAAACCATGAGTTGTCAATAAAGATAAGAGTAACAGATTGCTTGTAGACATATTATTTGATCGGTTGAAACTTTGCCCTATACACCCGGCGGTATGACCCAAAACAGGCGTACGCGAACAGCCGGTAGCCGGCTTTTATGGAGAGACCTGTATGTTCTGAATTTCTATTGCTGATCGTCTCTTTTAAGAAGCCATTTCTTTAACATTTTACTGCTCATGATAGTGATACCTTTACAACGGAATAAAACTTTCACCAACGAGGATATTGTGTTACTGATGACAACAAACACACGTTCATGAAGCATGGACATTAGCAAAATAAAAGGCCTGGCGGAAGTGTGCGAACGTTCAAAACGTGGATCTGGGGAGGTCTCGATGAAAGGTCCAGGGGCCGCCTTTGTCTCGGCATCTTTTAAACCCCTAGATGATGAGAGGCAGTATAAACGATTTTCGAAAAAGTAAATATGATAAATTCTTACAACCCATATCAAGACATCAAGTGGTAATACAGGTACATCGGTATATTTTCCAAAACCTAAAGTATAGTGGATGTGGTTGTCTCTGTTTCAAGAGCGGCGTAATGTTTATGTGTGGATACATTGGCCCTTCTCTGACAATTTTTTTTGGAGCGTGGCCCTTACTCCTCCCACTCAATCCGCATTCCGTTGTTAGTGGAAAGTAAGCAAATCTTTGTGCCACTGAACAGATTTAGGAGAATATATATTATCTTCCTATGACGAATATTTCAATATTTAATAACGAACTCTTTTTACTGTCAGGCAGAAGATACTCCCCTATTTGAATGGAAATTGACATTTTTTATCAGCCTGGCCGGCATTTGCGGAACTTGCTTGACATGACGGGAAGAGGGGGGTTACCTTTGATCCTCCAATCCTACACTCATGCCTATTTCTTCAAGTGGGCTGGATAACTACCTGGTGGCATGCTTCGTTTATCAAGCTTACAATCTTATCTGGTGCATAAATATGCTAAATGAAAGCATCTCACTCTTACATAATGGACCGAACCCGTGTGTGTTTAACGCAACTTGGCGCAATTTAGCTTCAGATAAATCCTTTCCGTTACCTGTATTTTGATTACAATTGTAAAACTGTTGTGGAAAATTGTACGTGGTATTAGGTATCCGCATAGCTTACAACATGCTTGCTATCAGATATGGCATTGACAGACAAACGATTAGTTTCGTGGATATTGTGCTATAATCAACAAACAACTAACGAATGTATATTATGGCTTTAGGCTATGATAGGTTATGCTACACGCCGGTATTGTAGGAATCAAACGCACTGGAAAATATGCAAGTGTTCAGTTTTTAGATCAGCGCTTTTACATGCGACGAATAGCTTTGTTAGAGGACGGTTTTGTTTGTTGTTGTAGGGTGGTGTTCCCCTTATTATTTATCTCAGTCTGCGTTTTTGAAACTGAAACACCCATTCTGATTCATATGAGGTAGCTTAAAAATAGAAAACAAAGGTTAAGATTTTTTGTTTAACTCCTGTATATAGAATGCACTGGTGGTAAAGGTTCTGTTCAGCTCCTAAGTATAATGTGTATATGTACGTCACATATAAATGTTAGAGGTACAGCTTTTCTGTTCGTCTCATAGACGTAATGGATATTTTATGTATAGTATAGGGGACCTCCGTGGGTTAGCACGCCAGCAATGAGACTCCCCACCCGATTTCCTCCAACCATAAGGCTGGCCGCCCTGGTATAAATGAAATATTCCTGAGTACGGCGCATAACACCAATCAAATAAATAAGTACATAAATAAACATATAGTGTAAAGGGATATCTTACATAAGGTAGGCAAAGCTTAAGCATTCATGTTTTTCTCCTACGTATTAGCGATATCTTATACACGGCAGAAGTTTTTCGGTGTGGATATTCATTTGTAGACCTATTGCCACGTTTTGTACGCCTCAAGAAGGGTGCCCCCCAATACTCTCTAAATCTATTGTTTTCATGTCAACACTGAACAAGGTGTTTGACACGTGTTACCACCGTATGTGTGAAGAACAACAGCTTTAAATTAGCACTCACGTGCACTAAAGTAAACAGGACATGGGTTTCTACGTCTTTTGTGAGAGGTCTGATTTATTTACAGCGCGATATATTTTCTACATCTAACTACGCTGAGAACTTCGTTTTTACAAGCTGACGAACTATAAACCGTTTACCCATTGTGCCTTTTGTAGATATTGCAGATGTTGGATATTTGCATATCATCATTGTCATGAGCTTTGGGTGCTGATAGATATAAAATTTACTGGCTGCCTATGTCTTTAAAATGCTGAATCAAGATAGTAACGGTATCATTATATAATTAGTTTGAAAACTGGCCTTTTGATACTCAAAACGTCTGTCGTTGTATTTGGCGATGCTCTGCTGTGGGCCAAGCTGTGTAGGCGTTACGATGACGATCTGTTGATGACGTATTTTTTTTCGGTACTGTCTTAAGTGATACAGATAAACGACGATGTCTTCCCATTCCTTAATCTATCCGGAGCATGTCATTAGACCCGGACTATGTGATCTGAGGTGAAATTTCCCCTGTGGGTGTTTAACCTACAGGGTTAGGTATTGTGATTGTTTCTTCCTCTGGTAAGGAGACATAGGCCGTCGATGAGAACATCCCCAGCGTCCCCAAGCATACACCTTGTCTGGGTTGTCCAAGCCTTTAGGCTTACCTATCAACAGTGACTACCCTACCAACAGCCTTTTCAACAAAGGCTGTGAGCAAAATATGTAAAATCGTCGTTCACATAATGCCTCACAAATAGTAAACACAGGGAATAATGCATGAAATACTTTCTATCAATACTGTCAATCTGTATTTGCAGCTGAAGGGGAGGATGTGTAAATACGGAAAACAACAACACTTTTGCTCTCATCATTGTCATTGCTGACGAAATAGGGCTATTTACTCTCCTGCTAAGTATTTTCAAAACATCCGTATGGATCCCTGTGTATCGTGCATAATCGAAAAGGAATACCTCAGCCAATTTCTTAGCAATAAATATTTATTTCATGTTTTTAAGGACAATAATTTACGAGGTAAAAGGTCCCAATCGCTTGTGTTGTTATTTTATCAGTGCCTTCTGTTGTAACCATTGAAAACTTCGTTTCTTTCAAGGAAATCACCATGACAAATGACCGAATGTCACAGAGGCATTTTGCTGAATATCTATTCATAAGTTCGTCCGAATGTATCAAATCGTTTTGCAAAATGGCAGATTAAACTGCATGTACAAATCTCACAGGTAAAATGTCAACTGGCGGTGCTGTACCCTAGTGGTTATGTATTCCCACTGTTAATGCTGAGTTGATATGCAGTGGTATACTGGTATAAAACCCATATAAATTATACATTACCTACCGCTAAAGGTCACCTTGGAGATCTCGTAAAGCCGACATGGCTTCATGACCCAAATAGACGTAGCTATCCAAATGTATGGCTTCATGAATAAAACGCAAGATCGAAATGAAATACGGCTATTGAAACGAAGGAATTAACTAGATTCATTTAAATAACCCAATGAGACGCCAATGTTAACAAATATGGGTGTTTAGGTTATTACGTAAAACACGGTGAATAGGCAGTAAGTATTGTTTTTTGCATTATACACATTCGCAAAAGTCTCCAACAGCGATTGTTTTTCTGTTGCTCAATTTTCGTACAGACAAACAGCTCACAGCTATCATATTACCCTTTTGCTCATATTATTCCGAATGATTTTGCAGCCATTGGAAAATTAAGCGCAGCTATGGTTTATAGATACCAAAAGGCGGTCTATAGACCTGGAATGGTCACACAAACAAGAGCAAACTCGACGTTCTATATGGAACTTTGAAGTAGTTCATCGTGGTTGTCTATTCAAATGCATACAGATTGTTGCATATATGTCTGAAGTCACGACATGTGGTATTTTGTAGGTTACTCGCCAGGTGATATATGCGTGTTGCCGATCTATAGCTAGTAAAAAACGTTAAAACCACTGTGATACACCCATAATTTTAAGCTATATATAGCACCAAATGTCTTCTACAATGGTGTATAAAATTTGCAACAATTTTTTTTGTGGTGCTTTCCTTGTAAGACTATTCACTATTTGTTTGTTACCCCCAGTCCGTTTGCAGTCACTAGACAAGCTCTGCCCACTGCTGCAGACCTGTATTTTTCCATGTACGTCGATTTATATTATTTTCAGATGCTACGAGCATCTCTATGGGCAGGACGGTGTTGTTGTTGTGTTGGAGATGGCGTGCTTCATTTTGCTTAATATCACTTGATTTTGAAATGCGCAATCGTCTCACCTTGTGACCACAGATCGGTCGTTTTTCTTCTTTATGCTTTGTGGTGATGTGTATTTCTGGCTTGGGCATGAATCTGTACAAGACGAAAACGGTTTCCTTGTCTCGTCAACTAATCAACATTTTTCCCACATAGTTAATTCCCTTTCTAATAATCATTCTAAAATACCAAGGAGTTCCGTCTATAGCATGTATATATTCTAGGCTTTGTTATACCCTGTCTGTTGGGCGACGATTTCCGTCAACGTTACAACTTACTAATAGGCAATGCCGTGTGCCCAGGGATTCAACTTTAGCTCGAAGTTCCTTAAATTGACAGAGTAATATATACGGAGCGTTCAGAATCCCCGCGCTGTTCATAATTGTGCAAAATTCCGGCTGTTGACGGCTGTTATGCATGATGTTTAATAAAATCGCCACATTGGATATATGAACAATTGCGATCAAGATGAAGGGCTACAGCATGGAGAATAAACCAGAGCTACGACAACACTGTGAAGAGTTTATCTCAGTTAGGGTTTCATTCTACCTGTTCGTATACTAGTGCCCCGCCAAATGCAGAATTAGGTAAAACTGCGGTAATATTAACAGCAACTTATTACATGTGACTGGACTAGAATTACTGACCTTACTATGTTGAAAATGAACACAATGCACAGAGACCACGTTTCGGAAAGTGTCAGCCCCTCGTAAGTCAATATAATAAAAGATTTACAATATAAAAGTGTAAAATTCAGATCAGCGACAACAGTGTGGTAATTGCTAAATGGTCATACATAAGCAGTGAAATACGATCTCTTGTGAATTAACCATAGATAGGGTTTTAATCTAAGTGTTCATATATATGCTTAAATAGAAGCAAACTAGATGCCCACTACAGCACGGATTAAGCAGTTTATGCTGAAATACACATTTTAACCAACAACAACTTGCATGGTGAAAGATTTGGATACTTATTGGACTAAATTTAATCCTAAACTGTCCCAATTTCTTACTTTATACACTGTCTTAGCTCTTTTGTGATTTGTGTTGAACGATGTTTTGGAAATGGGTCTTGTGATTATTGATCATGCGCTGATTATTGAACACACTATGGTTGACTATTACAATACGAATGTCTATTTCTACTCCTCCGTTTCTGAACTCAGTTGAATAAGTTGATATTTTATAATATGTACTTTTTTTTTCAAACAAATAATCCCAAGATTAAAAAAAATAAATATTAAAACTTTCTCTTTGTGCATGTAATGACTCTTTCCTTTTATTTTCTCCATGGAGTGCGCTTATATTTGTCTGTTTTATTTTGGAGAAGGCCACCTTTGTAGCATTTGCGGTTTAATGTAATCTCCAATAAAGTATTACATTTTTTATCTCCGCCAAAGAAGGTTATTATTTTGTCGGCGTTTGTATCAGTCTGTCCGCGTATCTGTCAACATCTTTACTGAAAAAGATATGGACAGATTTGGGTGAAAATTGGTGCACCGTTTGTGCTTGGTCCATACACCAACCCAATAGATTTTTGCGGTGATAAGCATCTGGGTTCAGATCCATGAATATCTTGTATAATATCGTCACCATTGTAACATGTTATGCAATATGACGGTTTTTTATGACACTATGTACAACTACATTAGAACAATTATACATACAGTGTGGTGCTGATCCATATCCATAAATTTGTCAAGCGGTGATCCAGACCTAGATTTCTTAAACCATTCTTCATTATTGCAATACATGACACGAATGCAGGCGATTGCAAGATTGTCTGTGGGATTTACACATCCAGCTGCGGTGAAGATTTGCGCTCTAGGAGTGCCTTCTATTTATTTGATTGATCTTAGCAGTATATACACAAGAATAATTAATAATAATGATTTTCTACCGTTTAAGGTGTAACTCTCTCTCCCGGCGAACATTCGGTTCAAATTGACCGCACTATGAACACACTGAAAATGCTAAAAAGATTATAACAATTTGAAAATCAGGCATTAGGTCTGACACACGCCATTTTTAACCTCTTGGTGTAGTGTAGGTTGGATATCAAAATCGTGTAGTGGCTGGGGACGGTAGACAATAAATCTAATTAACCTATAGGTTTATCTTTCGTATGTCTGAAACCCAACGCCTAACTGGATGTTTTATAACAGGTCTTTTTACCCAGGGTGTGAACTGATATTTGTGTAACTGATAGAATTAAGTGTAGGTTAAAAGTTTCTGCACATCATACTATGTTACTGCAATTATGATTAAAATCTGAAAATGATGCCGTAAATTGTACGTATGGTTTGTCAACAGATCATGCAGATTAGTCTCACCAGTTGTATATCAACAAATATTGGTTATCAGATAAAACAAAGGATTGGTTGGTCTACAGGTCGATAGGAGTTTTCCTCTAAGTTTTCTTACTTTCAAGCGGTAGTCGTAAAGGATTACACATAATTATCCAAAACATTGTGTTGACATGAACTTTACACGCTCAATTTTAGTTCCTTCAAATGAATATAAACGAAATTTTACATGTGATTTTTTTAAACCGGAGATTTATTGGTCATATATTAATACAAATGAAGTATATCTTACTGATAGTCAATTGGAGACAAAATCTTTGATATCTCGCCTCTCCGAGATCACCAGTATGGATCAAGGTCACATCAGGTTATGTGAGGTTGTTAAATCAGCAATCAGTTGCAATTTACCAGTCTGCGTAAAGATATATGTATTTCACTGTTGTAACAGACAATGAAAACACAGACACTGACTGGTGGTAGTACTGGATCATTGATTCGATTATATACAGCAATATTTGCCTCAGTGGATTTCGCCGCACGTATGTTTGAAAACTGATTAATTCTTTTATTTGTTTGTTTTGTTTGAAGTTTAAGGTCGATTTCAACATTATTTCGATGGTATCGTGGTAGCTTCTCGTAAAACAGACAGAGATACTATTGGCTTACTGGCATGTGACGCTGAAGAAGCCTTGCACAACCATTCAATCAGTGGATTTCACGTAGACCAGTCGATGTACTTGTGCTGAGCCTGCCAAGAAGTGCCAAAAACCTAATTTTGAAGGCTTAAGTAGGATAACGTGTCTTTCATCTATACGGCAAAGTTATTCAAAAACATTTTTAGAGGTAATGCGGTTTTAAGTATTTTAGCTTTGGTTGTAAATTGGGAAATGGGTATATACGATGTTGTATACTTTCTTAAAAGTAATCTGTCAACTTTTTTGTAAACTTCTCTTTACTAAGTTTGAAACTGAAACTAGAGTAAACATCTCGTATCAAAACACGTAACCTGTATAAAGCTTTGATATATATATACTTCTACTTTGGCCCTCACAAATCTATATCTACCGAACTTTCAACTACGTACGCAAAAACCAATGATATCTGATCCATGAACGATTGCAAGTTACGAGTAAGTTATTGTAAAGTCTTTTGTTGTTGTGGAATCCAAGGACTGACGCAGGCCTCTGGTGGGCGACCTGGTAAATTGAAGACAATTACGGGGGTTAACCACATTACAACAGTGTGTCATAATTTAGACGTAAAAGGGGACATTCATTTTATGTCTTCCACGAAGTACTCTTCTCTGTACATAAAACACCTTAGAGAATCGAAAAGTAATTCCCCAAACCTATTAGTCTCTTCTTACAAGCTTTATCAGGTTTGGGCTTGGATTCTATCATCATAAGCTTCTGTGAGCAAAGTCGTTATCCTTATAATGTGCCCTTTAAATATCTGTTTACCGCCATGGTCTTTGGATGCTTAGCGTATCGTATGTGCATCTATGCTTGGCAGATACTCGTCGACACGGTCGACTGTAGTGCTCCCCTGTCTGGCGGAGGCGAATATGCATACACGACACAATAGGTTTTACAGGCCGACGGATATCGTTCCCTCCGTGGGATCGTCGAGTGGCACTGTCGTGTGAATTTTTGGCACGCCATCCGTTCATACGAGAATTGTCAATTAGCGGTAGGCTTGTTAGTCTAAGACAGAAGGAAACTGAGATCAATCAAGTTTCTGTGGATGAGTACACAAAACTCAATTATTTCTGGTCAAAGCCGATACGCTAATGTTGACGATGGCGTGCCAAGTCTCATTAATAAAACTGAGGAAGTACCGTCAAGCACGACACGCAATAACAATGTTGTTATCATTTTATACTTTTCCGGTTAGCGGTAAATAGCTAGCACGAATACCCACTTCGGACAAAACGTTACCTCGGGAAGGGTTCATATAAAACAATCGACCTTGTGTCTTCATCGTTGTCCAGAGAGCAGTTATTTTGAATTAAACGATTTTTTGTTAACCTAATGATGACACTATACTCTCCATGTATTGTTATATCACACGCTGGAATACCGCGTTAAATACCATTGACATAACTGAGTCATATTTCTAGCATAGGTATACCAAGTTGAACTTTGGCTAACTTTGTATTCTTTACTCTGCAAGTTGCTCCCATATGTCATTTGATGACCACAAAGAGAACATGTCCTTAGGGCAACAGAGAGTAGAAATTCTTTCTAAAATATAGCTAAAGCTGATTTAGTCAGGTGTAGTAGATTGGTATTCTCTAGCAACAGATATTTATCCCCAGATACATATGTGAAATAATTATGAATATTACGAAAAACGTCATTAAAGCATTTAAAGTAGCAAATATCATGACGATTGAATTCTATAACAAATGAATATTATCATCAGACGACGTTTAAAATTTTTTATATGATATGTATAAATAAGACGATGAAGTACCTCTTGGGGTCGTTGCAAGTCTGGTCATAACTATCTCCGAATCAACTGAAATTATTGGGCTGGAGTGCCGGTCAGCCCGGTGTTAGTTTACCATGCTTGGATGGCGCATTGTGATTGGCGACTGAGGATTTACGTTAATGGGCGTGGATGAAGCAGGTGTAGGAATGTGTCGGAATAAGGTGACAGTGTGGTTTTGTGAACGAAAGAATGCTAAATCCATAAAACCACACACAAAAGAGGCAAACTCAATGACCTCTTCATGTAATACTGAATACTACAGCTATACATATAGAATAGTTTTCAGTTTGAGAGCATCCCCAAAACCTTACTGTCGATTGTACATGAAATATTCTTGATAACAGCCAAAAACACCACTGTAAAAAAGTCTGGTTTTAACATGGTTAGAAATGGTAAACGTTTATCAGAGTTTGTCTATGTTATGTGTACATTGAACCAGATGTTCGATGACCTGAAGGGAAAGAACGAATGATTGAAAATTTAAAACGCTTGGTAAAGGCGAAGGATATGCCTGTCTAGATAACATGAAAGGACACTAGTCTATTTTGAATTTCGTCTACTTTATTCGCTTCTACGTAAGTTTATTTAAATCCAAGTCAACTGATAAAAGTATACCAAACAGGTACCTCATTTGTAAACACTTTCATTAACGAATATTTCCTCAACACCTGTGGTGTCTGAGGTACATACAAATGTTATCAGCATATTTGATGCAGCTGTTATAATTTATCACATATCACATATCGTATAGGCCAAAATTTACCTGGGTAGGCCTATACCGTGGGTTCCCCGTCTTTACTGTGAACGCCAGTGTGTAAATCATGAAAAAAAGAAGCGTTGGTTATAGTTAAAGCATGTTTACATGTATGGATCATGTATTTCACTTTTTCTGAGTGGATGGTCCGCGCAGGACGAAGAGTTAATTTTCCAGCGGAGTGATAAAAACTGGCCGGCTTAGTGTTGCGACAGTTTGACACTGGCTGACCCATTATCGGACGTGATTGACCATAATCCAGACGGGTCTGTTGGTAGACACCGGTTACACCTGTCCTAGGTGATTTAGCAGAACTGAGACGGGCGAACTCTTCACCGATCCCAATTGTCTCCTAACAATAGGTTATCCCAGATCCCAGTGCCTTAGGGACTTCCTATGACAGTAAGCAAGACATTGCTGTTGCCGTATTTAAGTTTTACCGCGACTCTCACAGCCCGTCTGTCCGTATAAATGTCAAGGACGACAACGTTTGATCCGAAGGATTGATACATCTTCCTTGCCGAATTCTCATTCATCTCCAGAGGCTTGAAGCTTAAACTCACTACCCAGTCTGAAATGTATGACTGAATTTAGATCCTTTACATCATCTCTAAATACAGTTTAACATTTTTTCAGGTAAGCTTTAATCAATGTGCTGTTAATAGTTTATGAGTACAAGAAAATCTAAGAAACATTACAACCGTCCTCAGCCTGCATTTATGTGTTTACCAAGTAACATCTTAGGATGATTTGGAAAGTTTACTTAGATAGGCGGCTAAAACCCAAGACATTTGTCCTATCCGTTTTCCAATAAAAAAACAATATTCACAAAAAAGTGAATACTTTCAACAACAACTACATGTAGGTCCTCGGCTTCCAAGTAGTTTTCACATCCAGAGTCTGGCTTCTGTTTTATAATCTCATGTTTGAGCTGTCGATAGGAGCACAACAGTATTTATATTCTAAGACATACATCCATCTAAGTGTGTCAGACAGCTATGGTATCAATAAATCAAATTCTAATTCTTTTACATATGAACATTCTTATTGACATAAATAAAACAACACTTTAACCAATGCGTCCTTGAATCTTGCAAAATGAGGGGTGTGCGCCGCTTAGGTGACCTTATGATACACTAGCAATTGCAACAAGAAGCATTGCCTTCTCCTTTGCCCAAGTAGAGTTTTACATCCAGACACTGTACAGATATATAGTATATAATGTTACAGCAGTCATTTCCTACCTGTAGACTGCTTGATGCTCTGAATTTATTATCAGAGCTGTGCTATTTTCAGCTGGAAGTAAGACCACATACACATGTTTACTGTCGTAAAACATTCAGCTCCACAAGAGCAATGGTTTCAGTTCTGATCTGAAACGCATTTCACGCCAAAACTATCCCCCGTAGCAGGATAATTACATGGTACTAGAATGGAGAGTAGCAGGATAATTACATGGGACTAGAATGGAGAGTAGCAGGATAATTACATGGGACTAGAATGGAGAGTAGCAGGATAATTACATGGTACTAGAATGGAGAGTAGCAGGATAATTACATGGGACTAGAATGGAGAGTAGCAGGATAATTACATGGGACTAGAATGGAGAGTAGCAGGATAATTACATGGGACTAGAATGGAGAGTAGCAGGATAATTACATGGGACTAGAATGGAGAGTAGCAGGATAATTACATGGGACTAGAATGGAGAGTAGCAGGATAATTACATGGGACTAGAATGGACAGTAGCATTTTATCTACCAGTTCACTAATTGTTCAGCTTCACAGCATCAATTGTTTTCGGTCACGTGACCTGGTAAAATGTGAAAAATCTCACTCTTCGGGCTTCAAATACAATTTTGAGAAAAGAAAAATTGAACCATATTAGACTTCAGCAGGCTAAATGGACTTCGAAAAAAGTATGAATGGGAAGTATGAGAAAAAATAACGCATTTTAATGTTACTTCAAGAAATCTAAAGCACAGGGGGTCCTAAACAAGATACACATAACACCATTCGCAAATGTTTTTTTTACGGATTGCTTAAGTCTAATGGTAACTAACGAATGTATAATTTAGAACCTATATAGTTTGTGAAGGGCATCAATCAAATTCTGTCATGTAATGTTCTTGAAGCTTACAGCCAGCTAAATATATGATCTATGGCGATAGAACATAGTCCTTGGAGCTGTCTCGTACTGAGCAAATGCAAATGTTAAAACATAACATTACTTACCATAACAGATGAGAATACCCGCCAATCAGACGCATGCAGGACATTTCCAACAAATTACATCAGTATGGAATACGGTGAATAGACTTACAAACTTATACAATAGATCAAACTCAGAATCTGAGAATCAGTTAACTGCCAAATGAAAAGACCAGCATAAGATCTTACAATAAAAAAAGAGTTACCGTAATATTCAACCATCGTTCGTCATGTGTCTGAATATAGTGCGGTAAGACAGTGCATTGTAATGCACAGTTCATACTCAGTCAGGTGACAAATATAATCGGATAAACAATTAAAAATAGGCGGCATGCCCTCAACAGATTCTAAGAATCAGTAATAAACTAAATCAAAAGGCTTTCAGGACGTGTTGCAGTAAATTCAAATGAAATCTGCACGGAAATATTCCACCATTGTGAGTCACTATAATACGAAACCAATACTCAAATGAAACCAGGTAAACAATTAATTAAAGCTTAGCATAGATACTCACAACGGCAACTTTGTTTATACGTATCTACGCATGAAACACCGACCAGTAGCATATATTAACCTTACATTCGGTTAGACACATATACATTCGGTACCGCCACTTGCTCTTTGCGTCTGGTGCAGAGCCATGTAAGGGTATTCTTGGAAGCTTCAGTCTGGATGACCCTTTACCATTACCATTGTCTCGGTAGTAGTTCAGGTCAGACTTTCACCTGGGAGATTTTCAATATCATTATCTAATACAGGACAGGAAACAGACAGTGCAAAAAGGTTGAAATGCTGCAATACATAAGCTTTTGTAACACCCACGATCTCTGTGGACATGATTACAGATATTACATTCCAGCGGCCATTATTGAGATCATGTATTGCCAACATCTAAATAGACTGGACATCGTGCCTGCATGGTGAGAAGGGTTACTTGTTCGAAAATGGCTAAGGGCCCCGGGAGAGGACGACAGTGAAAGAACACTGTCGTAAATTCGTCTCACACAGGGCTCTCATCAGCTCTTTCATCTCCTGAATCTTTACAGATTATGGTGTCTGCCGCCATGGGATGCATTGGCCACAAACAAATAGCCACTGAGATAAACAGATAGCTTTATCCCTCCCTTGAGGAAATCATAACTCTTTCAGCCGACTTTTCTAGCCAGATTTCCGTCCGAACATTCAAGACGACACCGCACGAAGGACACGACTGGATTGTCTCTGGTCCCCTTAGAGAGCAACACCCTTAACTACTAATGTCTGGTAACGAAAATCAAAATAACACGTTAAACATGACAGGTGTTTAGTCGGTGTAGCAAAGTTTAATTCGAGAGGTTCATCTGAAATAACACTATAAAACACTTCCCATTATGACCTCTGTCGACATTTACGTCCTGCTGACCGGAATTTGAAGTTGACTTACATACAATTTACTATGATGAAATCCCACATCCCCAACTTTGGACTACCAACATATATGTTTTTCCTATTCCTACGGATGAGGGCAATCCAAAATTTACAAGTGAAATTACAATATATCAACAGTTTCTTGGTTGTTTAAAAGTTTAAGACTTAAACGAATTAAAAACAACTGACAGCACCGTACACGTTCCCTTGAGATTAAATAATTTCTGAGAAAAATGGCCCAGGAAACTAAAAAATTATATTAAATAAATAATAAATAATAATTCCTATAGTGAATTTATTCCTTTATTTCCTTTATTGGAAAACAGCTACTCGTTAAGTATATAAAAATGCTAAACGTGACAACACATAGGAAAGGGTTAAAACGCAGTTTAAAAAGTTAATGCGTGGATTGAATCCCAACTGGAAATAAAATACATCTCAAATTCGCTGGCTTGTGAAATATTCACACAGGCTATTTTCTAAAACACTTGCATTATTTAAATGCATGAGGTAAAGTATTGTTGTATTTCACAGTGGCGCACAAACAAGAATATTTCTTATACCCTGGAGATTATAGAACAAATATACAGAAAGTTAAAAGGTTGATTGCTACCGTTCTACGTGGTACATTACAATTAAATTTGGAAGGTCTGCGATTGGAAATAAGGCCTTGATCTCTGAATACGTTTTGTCGATGATTCCATTAGCAATTCCTCGGTGAATTGAAAGCTGGCGTTTAAGGATAACGCCATTTGGTATTATATTAAGGAAATCTATTCAATAGCTGTAACATTTGTATCTGGCCTCTTTGTTCCAACCTATACCTTACCTACGTAGGTTTTCCACTATGACGTCATAATTACTACGGATTCCATACATTTATACTCACGAAAAAATGTCGGTTCAAGTGAAAGGCTCGTAGTGGGTGTGATTTCCAAATATTTGAAACCGGACGGCATTCGGCAAATATCTGTATTTATCATGTGTGAATATATGTAAGGTGATATGAAATTTTCAGGATATAGCCATTTTCATACATACATGTGTAACCTGTTTTTCTGATCAGTTTGTTAAATAGAGAATTTTCTCCAAACCATCATATTTCCTTCTGTTTCGGTCACACAGGGAAGGGCATTACCTACCAGACATAACGACTTGTACTTCAAAATGATATTCAAATCGGGTTGCAAAGATTCTCTATATACACTTGTGCATCGCGCATGTCCGCCTTTTATAAACTGATCTGTGCTAGAATAAGAAACATCAAGACTAATCAGGGTTCTTCGATTTTTGTTTTAACCAATATAAATCTGTTTTTTTTAACATCATTAAAACTGATGACTGCTTCTTTATTAACACGTGGTCAGCTTTATTTTATACGTATGTTGATTTAGCCGGGAACATAATCCTATTATGTGTGTGTTTTGTGTATCGGGATTGCTGTCAAGTATTGTCTAGAAGAGGGCCTGGTAATTGTTGATTTTGAGCACCCATTTTATTGTATTTTGGCTGATATATTCGAATGCTGAGTTTGACTGTTAGGTTCCTATGTGTCAGAAAAGATGTATTCGTAATTAATGGAGCGGGTCTTTTAGCCCCAAAAGTGCTTTAACTGAGCGTCAAGCAGAAACTAAGGCAAGACGTCGACGGTTATATATAAGTTAGCACGCTGCGAGTCGAATCCACTTCCGCATTTCTAAAGCCTCGGGTAAATCTGTCAAAACTTTAATTCCGCGGACATTATAGTGAACAGAACCAACATCGGGTGTCACTGAATAGAAAGATCAAGTTGCAGTGGGAAAGATCCTATACTCTGCTGCGTGTGGTTCCTGTTCAATACCGCCTTAAATATCAACGCTCTCTACCTGTTTCCTATATCAACGTCAGAATGTCTCAAATGACTTTTTGATGTAGAGAACAGTCCCGGGGGGAAAATGCCCTATATTTTTCTTTTTCAAGCTGTATTTCTGAAGGTTAGCATCCAACTAGCTGTCATAAATAGATGTAATACAGTTTTGTGTGCTTGCAAATTTTTAGAAGAAAAAGTAATAAAACTGTCGGAACACCTTATTTACTTATTTATTTATTGGATTGGTGTTTTATGCCGTGCTCAAGAATATTTCCCTTATACGACAACGGCCAGCATTATGGAGGGAGGAAACCGGGCAGAGCCCGAGGAAAACCCACGACCATCCGCAGGTTGCTGACTGACGGGACACTTAATGGTCAAATTAATGGACATTATCAAGATATACACAAATGCACCACTCACAGGCCCGATCATTCTACGGGCCGCTTTGCCTACTAAAGATGCTAAATATTCATATATTTATGTAGTCATATCCCATCATTTTAATTCGTCTCCTTAATGTAAGCAGTTTATAATCATTGCGTCCGTGAATCAGCAGCACAACTAAAACACTCGTTGCACTTTCACTTAATTTTTGCCTTAAGATGTCGCAGCCAAGTGAGTATGCACCGAATCGTCTGGTGAAACAATGTATCAATCACTGAGTGAGAAAATTACAAAATTATATATAAAAAAATGAGAAATTTTGCAATGTTCTTCATCACAAACTAAAATGGATTTTAAAAATATGTGCTATTCAAATATCTTTATTATCTCTATACGGAATGTCTCGATTGTTTTGATGTGAATTTATATTCGATCGTAGATGGACATTATTGAATTTTACTTTTAATTATAAATTAGAATAATCAAAAATTCAAAATTTTAATTAAATATAATTCAAATTGCAATGATTAAGAAGCTTAAGAATTTCGACCTATTAATTGATGAGAAACCTGTAAAATAGAGTAATATTTATTCGTTTATCATCGAAGGTGTGTTCATTACGATTGGGATGCAGGACTCTAGACAGAGGGGCTATAACTCGACTTGGTGTACTGTAGATCATAAAATTTCGATCGCAGAACTCTTATCATGTTAGCAAAGCGTCGCATCTGCACAGACGAGATGTGTACAAGAGCTTTAATGCTGATCTGTGCGCCGTTACCGACTGTGCACTTGCATATCGGGCAAGTCATCTCCGCTCACAGGATCAGCGATGGTTTCAAGTAGCCGATAAGCCAAGGGCTTGAACTCCATGGTATTGAACTGAAAATGTAGAGTTATTTCCCTTGTTATGTGAGGCGAGTGCTCTCTTAAATTGTGTTATTCTCATGGCGATGGTATCTCTTATACTCTTGACAGCGCAAGAGTATCGTTATCAACATTCTTGAACCTTGAACAAGATCCTTCTTAGGCATATTATGGATAAAAAGAAATTCAAATAAAAGGCTGCAACACATGCATCAAAAAATTATTAAATAAACAGACGTTGAGACAGAGTTTGTATTTTTTGATATCACTTCCTGCCTTTACTGTCTGAATGTGTCAGATTTGGTTCAACCCGGGGCTATCGGGGTGGTATATTCAGTTCGCCACGTTGTACGTATGAACAGTTGCAAAGCGCAACTGAGTTACATATTTTATTATCGACATCTTCCTTCATGGTGCACAATTTGAATAACGATTTCACTCATTCACCTATAGCATACTTTGCGCCTTTCCAACAACTTTGAAAACTGTTGACTGCTTCTCTTTGTATGATTCCTTTCTAATTTCGTACTGTATATACTGTCTTAGTTCTTTGGTGGTTAGTGTTAAAGGTCATTACGAGAATTAGTCTTGCGGTTATTGGCCTGGAAGGTCCGTATTGGTTCACGGCTGGTATACGAATGTCAGTTTCAAGGCACAGATCCATTATCGTGAGCCCAGTCATATTTGCACTGTTCAAAATTTGTACTGAGTTTAAGTGGCTTCTTTCTTCAGGAAGTTTGGATATACAAAGCTGTGTGAATGGCTTGGCGGTTCACGGCCTAGGCGAGCATATTAGTTGGGTTAATCCAGGGCGTGTACAGTCCAAAATGGACATGCCACCATCGCATTTTAATGATATTTGAGCCTTTTTGTGACCAAAGGCACTGGTGACAACACATTTTTAATATCACACAAAGCATTTTGAATCTGTAACCCGCTATACTATTCCAACCAACTTTCAGCATACGTGCATAAGTAGCATAAACTCGGAAACTATCATAAACTCGGAAACACGCTTAAGACCTGTACAAAATTTAATACAAGTGAGAATCGCCTATATTCAGCTGTCTGTTATGTATAAGTCATACTCACTACCAAAATTGCCATTAGTTAGTGTCACGTAACATCACAAGCTCTACTCATAGATATATTGGAAGTTCATATTCTTCCAAAGAAAATCAAATTAGAACACTTTTTCTAATTCAAAATGTTGAACTCCTTAAGCTTCGACACAAAGAACACATTGGCTCAGGTGACGTCACAATTATTTAAAAACCAGTGGCGTGCTGGGGAATGGGCGTGGAGTGTAATTTGTTTTACAGTAGGTGCTCCAATATGCGGTAAGAACACGCTCCACCCAGTAACATATCCTACAATACACTCTCAGCGAACAGGCTACATTGTTTTTAATAACAAAATTTTCTAACATCCAGCTTTAAAACCATACCGTCGGGAGATAATATATTACAACAGATCAAATTATATTCATTTATTAAGGTTATATTATACTAAACGTGTAAACAATTTCAAATATGACAGAGGCATAACAGGGTTTACAGTAAGATCGATAGCTGTTTTGGAAACTGGTGTCGCCCTACGTCAAAACATGCTGAATTCTGCCCAATATCCAGCATGCCACTGTTTTTTAATGATTACGAGGTCACTCGAGGCAATGTGTTCTTGCCGTCGAAACAGGGCTTATGGACTTAGCATTATGAATTATTTTATTTATTTATTTGATTGGTGTTTTACGCCGTACTCAAGAATACATTATTAATTAGAAAAAGTGCAATAATGTGAACTTCAAACATGTCTATGTGTAGAGATTATGTTGTTACGTGTCACTGACTACAGGCAATTTTGGTAGCAAGTATGACTGATCTTACAGGCAACTGAGAACAGGTGGCTGTCTAAAAGAGATAGACAATAGCAGACCGATTCAGTGCCCACATGTTTATTGTCTTTCCTTGCTGAAACGCTGTACAAATGCCACCAGATATGACACACCTTGGGTATTGACGCTTCAGTACTTATGCCGCTAAAAGTTACATTGAGGATAGACGGATATGAATAATTTTAAAATCTGCAACACTATACTAGATATGCGTTTGGTAGGGTAATAACAAAGATTGGAAACGTTTAATAATATGTCTTGCATTTTTGCGGTTACATAACACTACCGATGGGGTTAGCACGCTAGCGTGGCGCAATGACCGAGGAGCCTCTCACCAGTGCGATCGCTCTGAGTTCAAGTCCAGCTCATGCGGGCTTCGTCTCCAGCCGTACAAGGTGAATTGATAAAGGTGGGGATATTCGGAATTGCTTTCCTAAATTGTGAAAATATTGCAGTGAATTAAAACCGATATTGTACGTTTCGTCAAAGTATTCGGAAACAAAATATTTTTGTCCCTTCCACTTTGCCTGGTGTGACGTCACCCACGAACAGATATGTCACCAATCGCTGATGTATATCCACAAATGACACTGCCCTTTCAAAAGCTCCTGACGTCATCCCACCAATCCAGCAAAAGTGAATATGATGTATCTTTCACAGCATTTGCTATATATGGATTGTTTTAAATTTAGCGAATCACTTTAACATTATGAATTAGAAAAAGTGTTCTAATTTCATTTCCTATGCAATATAATGTGAACTTCAAATATATCTATGTGTAGAGATTATGTTGTTATGTGTCACTCACTGAAAACAGGTGGCTGTCTAAAAGAGATAGAGAATAGCAGACCGATTCCCAGTGCCCACATGTTTATTGTCTTTCTTGCTGAAACGCTGTACAAATGCCATCAGATATGACACATCTAGGTATTGACGCTTCAGTACTTATTCCGCTAAAAGTTAGGGGGATACTCCTTACTTCTTATTTGTTTCTGTATATAGTCATGTTCATACGAGTTTATTTATTTATTTATTTATTTGATTGGTGTTTTACGCCGTACTCAAGAATATTTCACTTATACGACGGCGATCAGCATTATGATGGGAGAAACCGGGCAGAGCCCGGGGGAAACCCACGACCATCCTCAGGTTGCTGGAAGACCTTCCCACGTCATGTTCATACGAGAAACAGGTATAGGTCAGCCAAAAGGGTCGCACAATTTGTACCGATTCGGAATACCCATACACAGGTGATGTATCGTTTTCCGAATTTCATATAGATGTTATTAATGAGAAATTCAAGAAACTCGATGAACAACGAAACATCCTATGAATGCTAACCCTTGTATGTAGTGGAACTGAAGAAATAGTTCTTGCCTTCGACATTAATGTAGCGGTAATCAGTTGTATAAGCACCGATACAATCACTGATGAATATTGTATCAATTAAGTCTATGTGATGAATCCCAAGTAGAGATGTCCTTATACTGTACGTGTATTTAAACGTTTAGTTCTTCAGGGAGACTTTTGAGTTTTTAAGAATCCACATACAAATGACGCCAGATTTTTTGGCAATTACACAACAGTACTTTTTTCCAAAATGATTGCACTTCTTGTAGTGACAATCATCTCGAACCCTATAGCCAATCAAATTTCAAATTCATTGATTACATCCCTGTTGTCTGACCGCCCTATTCTCCCGAAAAGAAACATTGTTGTGGGACCTTGTTGAAAGAGTTTATTTTACTGAACGGTGATTTGGCTCTCTGATATGGTTCTATGGACTTATTTTTTTGTACCGACGCCGAAAACACAACTGGAAACATGTCTTCAGTGGATTAAATCGCGCAGGAGGCCTCAAGACAAGTTTAACTTTCATTGTATCAACAAACATAAGGCTGTGTACTCCAAGGTAAGGATTCTAGGAGATAAGTAATGATTAATAGTACATTCACACCGACGTGTTGCTTGTAAATGTTGTATATGCAATGGCACACAGAGGCGAATGCTGTTCTTGTTACCAGTAGCCACAGTGATCTTTATTGGTAGTCATCTAATTAAACTACCCGCACTGCCTAAGTTAAATATATCCTGGATCTATTGTATCATGCTGTGAGAATGATAGAAAGGTCCTTAGCTCATATTTTCATCGTGTTTAGATAATTTAATTCTACCTAGAATGGCCCAACTCTTAAGTTTCCTTATCCTGTGCAAGCAGATGAGACACCATCCAAATCGACGAAAGAGACCATTTCAATAAATAACAGATATTGCCTGTAATGAAGAGAATACTAAATATGTGTACATGTATATTATATCAACTTTATATACTGGATACAAAGATGACAAAGTAAATACTCACAAATTTATAAAAAATTACAAATTATTTAGGCAATTGGGCTTTGTGTACTAAGGGACCGAGTCACTCGTCTGTTGCGGGAACAGGGCCCATCCTTTGTTCTTCCAGGTTTATTTTTTTGAACCGAGGAGTGTTGTTTTACATGTACTTTATAAATGCTTTTCTCCATTTAACTGTAATGGTTGGGATCATATAGCAAAGATACAGCAAAGTGCGCTGTTCAAGTAATGAACCAGTTGGTCTATTTTTGTGACTATATCTTGACACTTATATTCTGATTACTTTGAAACATTTTCCTTAATCATGTCTTTAGAAACTTAGATTTCTGACAAAGGTTACTAAGAGCTCGCCTTCAGGGGAAACATGACTGCAATACTTCAGCTCAGTATACAAAGTACTGAAGTCGTAAATTTGGTAATTTACGGTAATTATTATGTACACATATTGCATAAGCGATGGGAGATCACCCTAGTGTCATTGTACTTTATATACATGTAAACCTTTAGGCAGTGCTTTTTGAGATACCACCCTAACATTTACTTTAACATTAATTCTAACACACAAAGTCAGAAAGTTTGCAATTTTATGGTAATTTTTATGCACACAGCAAGTCAACGATGGAATACCCACCTCCGTTGTGCATGGGGCACTGGTAACTCTGGCGTGCTCTACAATAGTGCAAAATCTCAGCTCAATACATGCAGCACTTTTTAAGACACAACCCCTAGCATTTACTTTAACATTGATTTTAGCACATAATACACTAAGTCTTGAATTTGTAATTTAGGACATTTAATATGCACACAGCGAATCAATGATGTATCGTGGTATTGTGCTTTACATGTGTGAAAACCTTTGCTGAAAACATGCAGTACTTTTTAAGATACCACCCCTAACATTTTCTTTAATAAAGCTTTCCCAGTTATTCAACGCCGAGGCTCGGCCGAGGTTAGGACATAAACTATAAGGACAAAACAGCATTTTGAATTCTAGACCAGCGACATCTACTTGCAATTAACATCACTGCATTTCTTCTTACCTAATTCTGCTACCTATGTCGTGGTGCTATAGGGCGTGTAAATTTTTACTATTTATGGATTTACATGAACAATTAGAATAAAACCCTGATTAAGGTAAATTGACAAGGGGTCGTATTTCACAGGTTACGTGTGACCATTTGCTAGTTATCGTCGCTGCTCTGGCCTTACTTTCTGTGCTGTACTACTTAATTATATGCCTGTACTTTGTACAAATGAGCTAAATATGCTAAGTTCATGTTTATAATATAATGAAAGTATATCTCATTGCTACCATATGGCTACACATATCTCGTGGCTACCACTGTTTTTCTTGCAGAATACCATCAGCTGGTTCTGTCCCTGAGGGCATACAAACCGAAGAATGATGTAAGCAACCACATGTTCAGCCACCCTTACCTAAAAGTTGATTGTTCTGAACACAATTAGGCCCTCGGTGGCCGAGTGGTCTACGTCCTTGCCTAAGAGAAATTAGTTTTCGGGTAAGGTAAGGCATAATCTGTGTGAAATTTGGCCAGTTCAGAAGCATGTCTTTCATGTTTGACTTATCTGGTAATATTCTCTGTACAAACAGATCTTTTTTTTGTCTAAAAATAATGTCACAAAAGTCACAGCCCGTAACTCTAGTGAGCTTTTTGTGTCCATTTTTATCTCATGAGGAAAAAAAAGTCCATAAAAGTTCTAAAAAGGCCCCAGAGATTGGGACCTGCCTAACTGTATATGGATATTCGATTTCAATCAATCCAGCTTTCCCCTTGTCACAGACCTTACCATCTGGTGTTGCGCCCAAAAATCGTATTCCGAATTTACTGCAAATCCTCATTCATGTAAGTGTGAATAAGTAAATAAGCTGGCTACTAAGAAATGTTGGAAAGGTTTTTCTTAACAAAATTTTGCCCAAATATGGGTACTAGTATATTATCGTCATTAGGCTTTCCCGATACCAGTTTGTGGACAATCGATCTTGTGTCAAATCCTAGAGTGAGAGTGCTTAGGTGTTTAAATTCCTCTTCCAACTTTAAATGTGACTCTTTTTACACAAATGTCTCCACTCTGATAACCCGGGTTATCGCTACAGGGTCTTTTAATATGTTTTGCCTGTAACAGCAACAGTCTTATCATTCAACAAAGTATATCAATATATTAGGTCTATTCGTATTCGTCTCTTCGTATAATTATTTTGTCTGAGCAGGAGTGTCATCACTTGATCTACTGTCAGTCACCGTAGAAACTGAGCAAGAAAAACAGGAACTAAAACAGAGGGACAGAACTATTAAGTGGCTTAGAGAAAAAAAGAAAAGAGGCTAAAATTGCTGAGCTGCAAAAGCAAATGTCCATGTTTACCTCAGTTTTGTGTTGAAGAAGAGCTGAAGAAGGAGGAAACAAGTATAGGTCTTGTCAAATGTTGTACATTTAGTACCATTGTAAGTTTTATGACCCTATTTTCCCCTCATCCCTCGAGGCTTTAAACTTCAGTTTAGCAGGAGGGCCTTTTACAAATTTTTTTTCGCCTTGTGTAGACTTTGGCAAAATTTTGGTTTGAATGATAGGGGTTCCAGGTTAGGTCTGTCTATACAGTCTGACAGTTCCTTATTCAGTACCTTGATAGACCACAGGTACTTGGGCAAATTGGTATATGGCCCATAGGGATATAATTATTGGGAATATGCCTGAAAAGTTCAACAAGAATTCCTAAACACTCGAGTTATCATTGATGGAACTGAATTCAAAACCCAGGTACCAGCAGTCTCAAATGTACAGTGACTGCAAGTCATTATCAACTCTAAAAGGCCTTAGTGGCTGTTATCCATGTGGTTCTGTAATATTTGTGTCAGAGTTGTTTACCGGATCCTGTTCAAATAAAGAAATAATAGAAAGAAGGGCGTTTTATGACGTTAACAAACAATTGAAAAACATTGGATATGTAAAAGAAGGTGATGGTGTCATGGCTGATTTATTTATTTATTTGGAGTTTTACGCCGTGCTCAAGAATATTTAATTTATACGACGTAGCCAGCATTATGGTGGGAAACCCACAACCATCCGCAGGTTACTGGAAGACATTTCCACGTACAGCCGAAGAGGAAGCCTGTATGACCTGGAGTTGAACTCACAGCGACCGTATTGCTGGGTCATTACTAGCACGCTAAGCAACGGAGCAGTTCAGTTAAGCAGTTAAGCTAAGCAGTTCTCAAAATCAGACAGTGAAGTGACTAAAAGAATTGCCCGTCACCCTGAAAGATTGATCCGTAAAGTGAAAACCTTCATAATTTTATCTAATCGAATTCTTACATCGCTTTTCACAAAGATTAATGAGATCTGGACAGTGTCTTGTTATTTGACGTCATTTCAGGATATGTTTGTCTGTGACAAACAAATGCATGCTTCAAACCCTAACAGAATTCTTCCTTTTTCTCGAAGAGAGAGTGAATGGCTTTGTTTTGTACTTTGTGTTTTTTTTTTTTTAACTTGTGGGTGTTTAAATATTCTTAACTATACTTGTTTGTTATTACACAGTGTTTCTCATAAGATAAAGTTGTTTGTTTGATGTATTTCACATATATGACAGCAGTCAACATTAACGTGGGACGAAACTGATCAGCGTTCACCGGAAACCCAAGAATATCTGCAGGTTGCTTGTAGACCGTCGCACACGCCACCAGACAGGAAACTAGCATAAACGGGATAAATAATAATCAAAGGTGTATTTTAGTACATTCATGCCTTACTTCAGTCAAGTTTTTTATTTATTATTTTTTTTTGGTAATACCTGTGGATGAACTTTTTTAGCCTTAAAACAACATACCTGGTTAGAAAGTGGTGATTCTACTTGTACAGGTTCCACTGGAGTTTTGGTTGTGGACATATTAAATTTAACACTGGTAAAATGCCATTCTAATACACATTTTCATAGATGAAATGAAACATAATTTGTTCGCTAGATTAGCACATTTACATTTCTATCACCGAATACAATTTTTCTTAAAATTAAGGCACCCACTACACTAATAACCATAATATACTAAAACTTTATTGTATTAAGTATTGTCTGTTATTAATCAATAAAATGATTATTTTGATGTGGAGCACGTACTGCGTGTCATGTGATTGTATGTGATGACAACACAGAATTTTGAGTAATTCTACACCAGTGACGTCTAATAAATTGAAATAAGCATGACTGCATTTTTTAAAATTTAATTCTGCTTAAGTCATGGTGCTAGGGGGCATGTAAATTGCTACTATTTATGCGTTTACATGAGCAGTTTGGAATAAACCCTGACTGAGGTAAATTGACAAGGGGCTGTATTTCACCGGTTACGTGTGACCATTTGCCAGCCATCACACTGCTCGTCACTGCTCTGATCTTACTCTCCATGCGATCCTTTTCATTTACCAAGCGGTATATTGATGATCTAATGGCGTTAAATAACCCCCATATTGCTGAAGCGGTGAAGGAAATTTATCCGCCTTCATCGGGTTTAAAGGAGACAACAGATATTCCTGATGGTACATCTTATTTGGATCTATATCTGTACAAAGACGAACAAGGTCTCCCTTCACGCCGCCTTTTCGACAAAAGGGATAATTTCAATTTTGATACTGTAAATTATCCTTATTTGGATAGCAATATACCAAAGGGTCCTGCATATGGCGAATACATATGTAGCATTTGTCAGATCTTGCGTAAATTGTGATTACTTTAATCTGCGTCAAAAATTGTTAGTTCAAAAACAAGTTTGTCAAGGATACACCATCAAGCGCGTTCATTCTAAGTTTCTCAAATTTTACAATGAGTATAACACTCTCGTTGGCAAGTACGGACAGAGCCTTCAGAATCTCTGGAGATCTGCATTGTGATCAACCGCATAGACGGCGCTGTTATTCTTATGTACATATCTATCGCGTACATTTAACAACATAGATGGCGCTGACTGCCGAGTGTAACCTTCTATCTTGTAGACCGCTTTTATACAGTCCAGCATGCCATGTGTAACATCATAGACGGCGCCTCTTGTAGTATGAGATCCTTACATATTAACGGTAAAGATGTAATCGTCCGTTACCTTTGAATCACAATCTTTTCGGTTAAGGTCTGTAAAGCTCGTCATTTTCGAACTGTATCTAATACCGCTTAACCTGGGCTGGGGGCCGTAAAGGCAGCCATGGTCATTACATCTGCATGATGCCTTTATGAACACTGAGATTACCTTGTTTAATTGTTATTTGACCTGGAACTCATTCATGGACTGCGAATTTGAAATTTGATATGGAATTCATGCCAGAAATATCCACTGTCTGCCCGGCATCATTGAAAACTGATGACCGCTTCTCTCTAGTGTGTTACCGGCTTTATTTACAATTTGTATAATTTCTTATATACCTTTGTCTTTGGGAGCTAGTTTTAAACGTTGTTTTTGGAAATGGATCTTGCGATTATCGACTTGGAACACCCTTTAATGACTACAAATGGTATGCGAATGTCGGACATGACGCTTATATTAATTATATCATTATATTTGGATGCCTAGAACGCACCTGCTTTCATTTTATAGTTTGCTACTACAGTTAAAATGAAACTTTCAGCGATTACGTTGATTTTTGACATTTTGTTCGTTTACGAAATGATTTTGTTTAAACTAAAGGAAGCATTCATGCTTGTCAGTTATTTTTCTGCTTTCAATTCCAAAACTTCAAATGCATTACAATAGATTGGCAACAGGGTGTGAACTTATTTTGTAAAGTGAATTTTCAGTCTTCCAAAATAAGACACACTATCTTACACCTATAGTTCGTATCAAACTCTCCTCTCGGAATATGCCAAATAATCTTCTGTGTAACGCTGGTGCAGTTGTGTTACGGGCGAACATGAGAAAAATAATGAACAGTGTCCATCAAGTGTGAAAACGAAATCATTAATTTGCTCCACCGATACTGAATACATAATTACACAATATGCAAATAATGCGCTGTGGAATGACCAAAGAACAAATTAAGATTTAGAGTAATTTTATATTTAATTAATTTATTAATGAGGTTTCATTCCACACCTCCGGTCTACCCGCAACCTGTGAGTGGTTGTGAGTTTCCCCGGGAAATAGGATAAGAATTTTGAGCACAAAAGCTTGAATGAAATAATTCAAGCCTTTTTGTTGCACTCTTTTAGATAATTTTACGGCATTGGGTGGATAGGCTACGGAAATATTTTGGAGAATTCGCTGGAGTGAATCGCTGTCAGAAGCCCGACGTATATCCTCCATTATCCCGCATTAGACAAAGTACTGTACTTAACATCTCATGCGCCGCTCCCTACCTTTCTCTTTCCATCGCTGCCACCAATATACAAGCTTGGAGCCTGTGACACGCACGTAGGCTTCTTTAGGCTTAGCCTCATCACTTGTCTCCTCCCGTGGAACTATTCAATCAGCATTCATCAATAAAATTGTTTTAGGTTCTGGTTAGAATCATGTTGTACATACTCTAGAGTGCATGTGTATATAGTATTATTAGAGAAAAAGGTTCAGACGGATTGTTTGTGTTTTCTGACATCACTTCCTGCCTATTCACCGTGACCGCATTGACCTAGGCGTTGTTCAGGATTTCTGTACACTACGAGTGGCAGTGATGTAAAGCGAAAGGTAGAGAACGGCGCATGCGCTCTTGAGGAGTATGACAAAATACTTCACTTCTCTTTAGACAACAACGGTCACGTAGGGTACAGATAATATGGACACAGGCCCCCATTACAACTTCCGTTTTTCGGTAGTGCTCAAGCATAACTTTGTTCCATATACACACCATTTTCTGTATATCTATGAGTCGCATTCCTTCAGCAGCCCATTCCCGCTCATGTGTATCTCTGTCTGATCCAGCCGTGGAATCTACCTTGCACCGTCTTGGCCGCTGTATTCTCTTTGTGTCAGGCTGGTGTGTTCTTACAACCTCCTGATTGGGCTGGAAATCTGTGTCCATCAACGAACACCCAGGCAGAGGGTTCAGCATGTCTGGAAGTGCTGACAGGTTATTTGAGCGATCCTGGGCCTTTCCAGCTTGAAATCTAGACTGTTTCCTCTTTCTGTCTCCCTTCATGGCGTTTTGGGGTAGATTGTTTGCCTTGTTAACTGTCAGACTTTCCAATATAGGTGTACTTGGTGGCTGCCTGATTGGAAATGTTAACTTCATATTTTTCCTCTCTGTTTATATGTTGTAGATGCCAATGTGACACCCTTTGATGTGACTGTGCAGAGTAATAACCTGCTGTGAGACAACAGCAATGGTGCTGGGAGGTTTTTGCATGGTGAGCTGGTCAGCCAATCAGCAGTCATGGGGGAGGAGGGCGGGGGGGGGGGGGGCTAACTGGGTGATCTTTTAAAGGGTTTCATCATGTTATTCAGTGGGGAACTAGGATACTAGTCTTTTCTTAAGTCCTGTCCACTGAAAAAGTGCCTGTGAGTAGGTCTTCATCACCTTGAGGCATTATTCTTGCTTTGAATATGGTCACAAATAATTGTTTCAAAATTGTGACAATCTGCTTTGATACCCCCTACCACATTGTCAGTCAATTTTTTTCACGTAGTTGGTAAAGTAAATGTCTTATATTTTGACATTTAATTGTCAGATAAATTGCCTATATTTTGATGTATGCTTTAACACTTTTGGCTTGTAACTTTGATATTTAAGTAGAATATTTGAGTAGAAAAGTCTTCTTAAAATTGTATATTTCTCTAAATGGTTGCTTTTGAAAAGTCTAAAGTGCTCTGTCAATGTGATTTTTTTAAACTTTTCTTGCAGATATACATCTTGTCTTTCCAAAGCAGTTGACCTGATGGAGATATCTTGAACGGTATATGCACTGCAAAGCTTCAAAGTTTACCCTTCAGAGTTTTTTTACCCTGAAAAAAAGACACATGTCCAAGATGGGGGTAGGCCTACCCCAACTTGAATTCATCCAACTCCAAAGTTTCTGCATGTATCAAGCCCTAATTTTGCCTGTGAGGTTCAGAAGTGTCAGGAATTATGTGGTGCAAAAAGTATTGATTTTGAAAAAAGTTGGCTGGTGTGATAGGACACAGACCCCCATCACAACTTCCGTTTTTCGGTAGGGACGATTGTAGTTCTGTGAATTTTAGGGTATAAAGTCTTTTTTTGCTCCCAGGCGTCCATTTTTGGTGCACAGGTGCATGCTTGGTATTAAAATGCTGGAAACTGTCTAAACTTTGAGGAGGTATGAGCTGTATTGATGAAAGTTTGAAATTCTGGGTGAGAGGACACAAGGTGTGAGGTAGTGATGATGCTGCGAGTGACGTCCCCTTGGCGTTGCTAGGCACGCCTCCCAGCTGCCGGCATGGAAAGATCCAGATTTTGACGGTCAACCTATGTCAAGATTTTTATGGCTTCTTTCTCACAGGCTGGGCCAGGTATGCACCAAAGCTTATTGGCCACGGAATGTTTGGGACTGATCTACAGCGCTAGACGTTAACATTGTCGCTTATGGAAAATTAATGGGGGTCCGAGGCCATATTGTCGAATCCGGCAGACAACGTCAAATGTGTTTGCTGAGTAGGTTATCTCCCTTCGTTGAGTTGAAAAGATAACGGTCACATCGCTGAAGCCATTCACCTAACTATCAATTTTCTGCAGTGAAATGATGGGTCTTTGCAGGATAAACTCGTTACATGGTTACTCAGTGATAGGACACGGAAATATATGGTGTCAATAACCGTCATACTGAGCGAGACCTATAAGGAATACTGTCACCATATATTTGCGTATCCTTTCACTGAGTCACCATGTAACTAATATAAAGCTACTGCTGACGATGTTTGTGGGACGTAACAACAGTGTCTAGGGCTCGGGGCTAATGGCCGCTGGCCTGGAGGCATGTATAAAGTGAATTTTTATAGGGATTTACCGATGTTTTGATTTAAGTAAACTTGTGGTATATGGTTGTTACGGGACGGTATGGATATACTCCTCTGTTTGAGAAAAGACTGATGTTCTTAAATCCAGAGCATTGGTGGCTCTAGAATACGTTGATGTTGCTGTAGTTGTTGTAGTGATATTAAGCTGCCTTACAAGAACTTGGTAGATCATTACTACAGATCATTACTACTATCATCTTGCATACAGATATATTATTAAGAGCTTTTTACACAGGAACAATAACGTATTTTGTCTGAAGTCTCTGAATCAAGTACCTTTAGGATCCTGCATGACCATTAGTGTTGATATGTTTGTCTTGCATACTCAACTTTTTTTCTTTAATAGCTCAATACAATGACTGACGGTTCTACCCGCTCCCGATTACACTAGTTTTTTTAGCGCCGAAAGGACAATTTTCTTATTAGCTTGCATATTTATGTTTCTTGAATCTCTATAGTTCGGACCCCTCACATGCAGACTTCGTAGATCATCATTCTGTTCTAATTTCATACATCATATACTTCGTAGTTCTTTGATGGTGTGTGTTAGATGTCGTTTTGAGAGCTGGCTTGGCATTGATTGACCTGAAACTTCTATATTGATTGACGACTGTCATACGAATGTTTGTTTCGAGGCATAGATTTTAATATACTACCTGGCTTCCATAAGGATTTTAGTACTCTGAACGAATCATCTATTGTCCAGCAAAAACATGAACATGAATTAATTAGAGAACCGATTTATATGACACAAATTGCTTGTAACAAGTGGTCACACGTTTCTTTATAGGTTTGATTTAAGTTTATATGCTTCACATGTTACACATTCGGCAGGATTCCCTATTTTACATACCACAACAACCAATCCATCAAAATATAACCTTCGGGATACATATAATATAAAACATATTAAAACCATACAATAATTTAGCCCTTTTCTTGTGTCCAAATTATTTTCTTGTGCGACAATGGCATGGATAAAACAAAGCAATGTCAGATCAGTCAATTAAAGTTTATTGTTTATATAAGTTACATGTGTCTTATAGTTGTTTAATACTATAAACTACGATGTAATGGAAAAAGATCTGAATGTTCAATCCATTCCATGATCTTAGCACAAAATTAGGTTAATCTTAAGTACTGGTGACTTCATATCTATTGTGCATGTTCACCGTGTGATAAGGATTATTTTGAAACTTTTATTGTTGTGCTTGGTTTAGTTTTAACAAGTTACGGTAAAAAAACAAATGTTCAAATCCGACATCAGGAGATCCTTAACTAACTTCACATTAATCTTCTACTGCATTAGAAAGTTACTTGACACCAGTTTCACAGCACTTTAACATCATCCCTGAAAAACCGAATGGAATGTGCATGATTATTGTTTCGGTTTTTGCAATTTGAACGACCTGTAGGCGCACACTCAGTAATCCTTTTATCTATTTCCGTTGGTAATCTTTCTTCGTTACATTATCATTACACGTTTAATACAACTCTTGTAATTCTGCGAGACTGATAGGTTTCCAGGGGGAAGCAACTTGTCCAACCGTCCAGGCTCACGTAGGATTACCCCACTTGGAATATCCAAGTCACAACGCATTTCCGGCGATGTTGCATATTTGAGACACACGAGTGGGAGTAATTTTATAGGACTCTCACACTACTTTGAAATTTGAATTGAACGCCATGCTTAGAATATTCATTTTTAAAGTGCATCATCACTAGAAACTGACGACTGCTTCCCTTTTACATAACCAGCTTTATTTGTAATTTATGTAACACTTTTTACATATTACTTTGAAAACTCAGTTCAACTCAGTTTAATTCGTTTTGTAAAATCGGTCTTGCAATTATCGACTCACTGTTTAAGAGTGGTAGGCCCATAGGAATGTCGGACTCCACCGTCAGACTCAAGTCAGTGCCATCACAGGACTCTTTACAACTTTTTTATGCTGCTTTTTATTGAGAGTTCTTTTGTGGTGAAAGTCTTTCATGTGACAGACAATCGCCTCGTTAAGCGTTGAAATAGGGTCACGTCGAAAAAATCGTCGAGCGCAAATGACATAACGGATTTTATCCAAGTCTTATATAATGGTTTTTCTTGTCAATTGACAACTTTAAATATAACTACATTTCCAGCGTCTAATATTTGAAGCATGTATTCGTACTCACTTAGGCTGAAGTTTTCCCATTGTCAAACTAAACAGATAAGATAGACAAAGAGGAATATAGATTTTAAGATCTGTACTATTAGAGGTACCGCATGATTTTTTTTTTTACGTCTTTCACTTTTCTTACGTGTTTCTCGCTGAAAAGTCAGTCTTTTTAGAATATATAAACATTATGGTGGAAGGAACCCGGGTAGATCCCGGGGTTATAGTGGCCTGGGAAAACTGGCTGCACCTGCTTTTGAATGAGTACACTAGTGTAGAACGTAATGACAGTTTTTAGTCTTTCATTCTTTGAACTTGTTGCTGTCATTCAGTGCCAAGCTAAGCATATTTTTTCTCCTCTATAAGGCACAAAAACTCTGCTCACGTTGGAACTTTTGCCACACATTCTGCCCCCATCACCTAGAAAGAGTAAGAAGTGGGGCGTTTAAAGGTGCACGCCACTATACCATGGTGTACGGTTTGAACACTGATTTCACTTAGACATACCATGCGTCTTTCCTACATTATTGAAAACTGTTGACTGCTTCTCTTTGTATGATTCCGTCCTATTTTTGTACTTTATATACGTTCTTAGTTCTTTGGCGGTTTGTGTTAAACGTCGGTTTTGGGAACGTCCATCTTGGTTGACGGCTGCTATACGAATGTCTGATTCGACGCACAGATACTCATCACAGCGAAATTTGTCAATCTCTACGTTGTCTCTACATGACAACTACTACTAGCAAATTTTGTAAAAAAAAAAAAAAAAAAAAAAAAACCGGCTCAAACCCTATTTTATGTTTTTTGATTCCCTGTTAGGAACACACCGTAAACATGTTAAAGCCGGCATCGGTAAACCATCATTCAACAGTAATCCAGCCGTTTAAACGTTAGAAACGGGCAAACCAAGCTATTTTTTCTTCACCTTCGGACAGGGTGATGGGCCGCAAACATTTTATCCTACCCAACATTCTCTTTGCAAGCCAAGCAATTCTTAAGGGAGAGCTCCAACGCCTTTATTTTCATACTAAATGTTCCCTAGACACAGCTTGAGGTTTTAGCCTAACAAATGGGGATGCAATTGAAGAGGTACACCGCTATACAACTGACACACGTATATAACCGGAAAATGTGACTTCCTATATTCCGAGCAGCTTGTGATTCCGACGAACTCAGGCTTAAACAACATCGTGTCCTCTGCGCATCAGACTACATGTATACAAATTAAGAAGGCGGTGAATTGTAAAAAAAAGGCCTCGTGTGCTGTAAATGAAGTGGGCGCGTATTTTTTGCGTTCTTTTACGTCATTTGAAAGGTCGTCGTGAGAACGATAGAGAAAGATGGTTAACAAGGATTAGTAAGTCAGCTATGGTTGTTAATTGTGATCTACTTATTATTCTCCTTCCAACCAGAGTTTTTTTGTTTGTTTATTTTCACGTGTTGTAAGGCCACATGTATGCTTAATACTCGCATCCTACATACTTGTGGGCCTTGCCAAGAAATCGACTGTGAATTTTTAATATTGAGTAAGGTATAGTCCACGGCCTAGACGAGCTCCAGAGACAATCCTTGCTTGGAAGAATACTGCTAGAGAGCCTTTCAACCGACAAAGTCGGAGGGAAAAAAATCCTACCAAAACTTACGTGGCGTAACAGGGATTCTGTAACAGGAAGTCTTAATTTTAACGTGTGGATGTGCAGTAGCTAGGTAACGGAAACTGGACCATGCACAATTCAGCGAAGGCCAATCGCCTGGAAAACGTCTTTAATTTGTTTTAAAACGTTAGTTATAACGTTTATAATCCGTTATAAACGCATTGACTATTTATTTTTCCTTTTACAAAAATCTTAAGTTTTTTAAAAGTCTCTTTCAACACAACCGCGCATGGATCCCACCATGCGTCAGCCGTTCTCAAACGTTAGCTGCGCAATAGAGAGGAAAAAAAATACATGACCGCATCATATAATGTGTTAGAAATGGAAGGAAAATGTGTAAAGTGCCTTGGAGACTAGCTATAGGGAAGTTGCATACTTCTAGGTAACGGACTTCTGATGCCATATACAAGCCTTCTACGTATAGAATGTATGTACTGAATGTACATATAGAACCCATTATCTGCCAAATTCAAGAAATAAAGCCTTCAACCCCCAACTTTTCGACTCTTTTCCCTACCTGAGTAGAATCCACCGTCATTATTTCCAAATCAGTTGAATTTTATCTCAGTTGCCCTCATGTGTGCTATCTGAGACAATAAGACATCGGTTGTGTCCAGGTGCCATCTTTATCTGCTCTATTTATCCACCCTAGCAACCGAGTCACGTGATTTGAAAAAAATCAGAATTACTTAAAGATCACGCGACACCTCTTTTTGTGGCGTGCAGCTGTGCGACAGCACAGGTCACAGGACCGAGTTCCAGGTTAGTGAATGTAACGGTTCAGAGCGGTTAATGAAAGCTAGGCTGGAAACATGGCCAACCGATCTCATGGCCTACCAGTTAGAAGCTAATATATTTCCAAGAATATAGGCATATATAGGGTTTACGGACTGGTTTCGAGCGCTTGTGATTTTGACAATATTTTAATGAGACATAATGTGCGGAAAAAGTCAAGAAAACAGGGCTTACTTTTTTATGTCTGATTACATGTATCTTTCAAAATTCTTCAGTACCGTACGTGTTCAGTATTGAATGATTTTTCTCCCGTACCTGTCTAATAGAAACGAGAGGTTTATTTCTCTTTTATGTTTCATATTCCAGGTTTTGTCAAGAAGTGTCTCATTTTAAAAAACTTATATGTTGTTCTATGATAACAGGATCTTCGATGTTTCCAGGTTGTTTGAACTTCCATCTGCATCAGTTGATCAAAAAATTTTTTAATCCAAATTAAGCTAAAAGTTGTCGATTATAATATATACAATCACAACTGTTCATATATCCAACGTGGCAATGTAAATCTACACCATGAATATACAGCCCCTTTCATTGCAGCATAATCATGGAGCAGAGCGCCAGAGATTTTGGACGCTGTCCATATTTACTTACAAGGAATTATGCTCATTGTAAAAGTTTAAAAAATTAGATGGAAGGCGTTTGATATAAAAACCTTACAAGACAAACCAGGTCTTGCAGTAATATTGAACTATTCTCTTAAAATAGCTGCTTTTTGTCAAACCGTATGCTCCATGACTTAACTAGGGGCCAAAATGCTAATATCAGATCGGAATGTTGCTACACATAGTGAAAGTTTGCTTTTAGTTGAAAATTAGGGAATACCCGCATAATCAGGTTCACTATGTATGGGGTTAAGTTTCGTTGTGTTTTTGTGCAGAGCATCAAACTATACATTTTTGGAAACCTTATAGTATAAGAAATCAGAAAAACTGTTTCCATTTGCCTCGTCCTATTTGCCCGCCATCTTGGATTTTACAACACTCCGAGACTGGATCTAAAGGAGACCAAGGAATTGTATGGCAGAGTGATTTTCCCTGCCAGGTCCAACAGAGACATCAACCACAAAGAGGCCGTTGGGAACCAAGAATTCACTCTGACAGAAACAGAATGTTTCAACGACAGGCTGATGTCCCTCACTCGAGATTATGATGAAATTATACTTGTGTTTGACACATACAGGGATGATTCTCCAAAGAGTGCTACGAGGGGTAAAAGATGGCAAGAAAGAGCAACTGTCCATTATGAAGTCAGAGATGACACCAACATATAAACGTCCCATTCAATTGGTTCCTTTCACATGACAAGACGAAGGCTGACCTGACCAGTTATCTTGCTGCAAAGATTCCAGAGTAAGGCAGAAAGAGATGTAATCAGTTCTCTACAGATGCTTTCAACACAGGAAGAAGTGACCGAAACTATGTTGGCCACTCTGGCTAGCTTCGTCTGCAGTCTCCGAACAGCGATGGTATCTCTTCTGCAAACGTATGGCAGAAAGTGACAAGTACATCATACCCTTGGAGCTGTGAGGCAACATGTACCGAGAGTTCATATCCAAGCAAGAGCAGTCCACCATTGCTCCTTAGTTGGATCCCTTGCAGAATGGCTACCACACCAAGTCCGATGGCCAGTTGAAACCAACCATGACAGATGCCCTTGCAGCTCCAAAGACCATCATTGAGATGGTCAGCTGTCAATGCAAAACACACTGTTCTTCTGCCAGATGTTCGTGTAGGACAAAGAATTTATCCGCACCTTCTTTGCCAGTGCAGCAGTGATTGTCAGAATGATGACAGACAGAATCAGTATGAAACTGATGATGACGATGATGGTGATGATATGTAAAGACTCCTTGGTTGCCTTAAAGACTAAACCCATTTCTGTCACGGGGAACATGTTGGTTCTTCATGCGCACTAACTCAGAATGTAAAACATTCATTAAAGCAGAAAATTTCAGTCAGCTTAGTTTGTGGTTAAATCTGGCTTATTTATTTTGATAGGATTGGAATCCTTGGCTCTGAAAACAGTGCTTAACCTGTCAAAATCAAATTTTTAGGTTATTTAGAAGCAGAGATATTGACGAAACCTTTTTTCACCGCAGCCATTTTGTAAAATTCAACATGGCGGCCATATAGGACTTGGGCCAAATGAAAACATTCTTTTACTGTTTGCTTATGCAATAAAGATTACAAAAATGCATAGTTTTACTACTGTCCACAAAAATCTCGCGACATTACATAATGAACCTGACTAGCAGCAGAAGCTTAAATGATCAGAATAAGTGTGTGCAAGTAACCCACATAAGAGAAATATAACTAGTGCAACTCCATGTATACAATTTTCTTGATCTAAGTCATCAATTGAAAGCACAAACTTTCTGGATTAACCAGTGTATGTTTTCTGAGTATTTCTGCTTCCACAATTGTCTGGTAGTTCAACTGGAGTGCTCGCTCTATCTAAAGGACCGTATTCCCAGTTTATTGTTGTTAAGACAATCTGCTGAAATTTGCGGTCAGATTCCAGTTCAGCAATGCTCATACTTGACAACACCTTCCAGTATGTTATGCATGGTGTCAGGTGCCTGCTCTCCAATTACATGGAAATAAGCCAACTTGTTGAGAGGAGAAATAGCCTTGACATCAAAAGCTTTCGCTAGATCATGGTGATTCGAGACTAATGTTACATGTTCATCATGTGGAGCAGGCGTTTTCAGTTGAAACCTACCTGCAGAAAATCATGTCTGCATTAACTCCTCTCCTACCTGTGCAAAATCTACAAAGCCTTGATGTGTCCCCACCTGAAAAAATTTTCCAGAAACCTACGAGCAAAGTAAGAACCTAGATTATCTCCAGCCAGAACAGTAATTTCACGGTAACTTTGATGGGCAGCTAGTACAAATTATCCCTTCATTTTCTAGTTTTCTGCAATCTTTGATCAGCGACATAAGCAGTCTGTCCAAACTAAACTTTTTAAAACCCTTTTGGTTACACGCGTTAGCATGCTGCATTATAAGCAAACAGCTACTCTTGCTGATAGATTTTGGAGGGAGTAAATATAATGGTACAGAATATGGAGTTTTACAAATGTTAGCAGAAACTACAAGCTTCCAAATTACGTTTGAGCAAATTGAGATTTCTGGATTCTTGTACCATTTTACAGTTTGGCATAGTGGTAATTATAGAGGTGGTTCAATATTTCCTGCTGAACTTTTCATGCTGTAGTGTGTGGTAAATCAAAATGCATTGTTTTACATACAAGCATATTTCCTAATAACATAGAGCAGTGTTGTATTGCGGGTGTAGTGCTCATGTATTCAGGTGGTATTACTGGTAATGGCAGTACATTAGGAAACTTGATATCACTGGGGGCGCAAGGTCAGGAGCTATTTTCTGCAACAGTTAACGGTATACATGTAAGAGGGATTTAAACTGCCTTACAGGTGCAAGGTCGTGTTTCTTTTGTTTTATTTGTTTTTGGTTTATATATTAGAAAGACCTAGTGTAATAAAATGTTTATCAAATAGAATGCAACGTTAATGTATTTATAGCAGAGGAGAATTCTGTTGCTTATGTATCTTGACTGTTTTCTGAAACTTCTTTCAGCACTTCATCTCCCAGGAGGAGTGCAAAAGCATGAAGTGCTGTGAGGTGTTCATAGGAATTCTTGGAGAAGGCAATGCCTGCTTATCATTAATCTATGGAGGCATTTATTCTTACTGATTTCAATGTAGGCGAATATGTATATTTGTAATACATGATTTCAGGTTGTCTTCAAGTTGTCTCACCAGCTATTTGGGGATTGTTTTGTGCCGCTGCAGAATGTCCATCACCAGGCCAGCCATTCATCACCTCATCCAGTTTACATGTAGCGCTAAGCCACCCAGAAGTTCCCTCTGAACCTTCATACCAGCTCAAATGAGCGCTTAAGGGTTACAAAATTAAATCTTCAAATTGGATGTTAAATGAAAGTTATTTAAAAATGGAAAAATTCCTTGAATAATTCAGTGCATATTAAATTTATAGGAACATTAAAATGCTTATATTAAGACCTGATATGGTATGGTATTATTTTATGAACGAATATGCCTTAAAAGCTTTTAGTATATTTCAGAATTTATTAATTCTAACGCAGCATTACAAAATTACAGTGTTGTGCCTTGTGGATGGATATACTTTATGATTTTTACAATTCACAGTAACTTTATTCCTTTAAATGGATTCATGAAACTAACGTGTTAAAATGTCAAGGCTAATAATACTGACACGAAGAAAAAATTTAGAGTATATTTATTATAATTAGAATCTATGCACCGAAACAGACATTCCTGTACCAACCGTCAACCATTTAAAGAATAATCCCAAAGCCAATTTTCAAGATGACGTCTAACACAAACCACCAAATAATTCAGAAAGTATATAAGAACGAAATTAGGGTGGAATCGTGACAAGTGAATCAGTATGCAGT
This sequence comes from Liolophura sinensis, assembly GCF_032854445.1. Taxonomy (NCBI): domain Eukaryota; kingdom Metazoa; phylum Mollusca; class Polyplacophora; order Chitonida; family Chitonidae; genus Liolophura; species Liolophura sinensis. The sequence goes on along the minus strand of NC_088301.1, from coordinate 46,666,386 downwards.
TTTGAATGATGCAATGGAAAGGCGCAATGTGTGTTCTCGTTATATCTCAGGACCTAACAATTCCTAGAAGGCGAGGTATGGACACGCCATGACCCTTCGCTATGTTAATGTCCAATAAGAGTAGGCTAATTTAAACTTTGAAAATTTAAACTATCTTGTAGTAAGTCTGTGACAGAGGAAACCACTTTCGTATTTGTACAAATATAGACCCAAATAAGATGTACCATCTGAAATGTCTGGTTTTCTTTAACTCCAGCTAAGGTGGATATATATATATATATAAATATATTTAAACCTTGCTATATATGGATTGTTTAAATCTAGTAAATCGTCAATAGGTCGTTTAGTGAATGAGAAAGATCGGATAAGGTTAGGATTACTTCTTAATAGTTTCTGCACATAGTCGTATTCCTACGAGAACACGAATAGGTCAGCCAGAAGGGAGGCAAGATTTGTATCCATTTGGAATACTCAATACACTGTTAGATGAGCATGTAGCCTTCAGTTGACACAAATGATGGACTGCATCGGGAATAAGCTGCCCGCCATTGAGACTCCAGCCTGGTCGTCGAAAATTTCAACCGCAGTACTGCAAGTGATGCCAACCGCTCGCTCCAAGCTCCGGTAACTCTCCTCATTAGTGATGAACTCTGAAAGTGAGAACAATTCATGAAACTGGATGTTGAATGTAGCATTGTAAGAAAGCTTCAGAAAAAATTTATCACTTTAAAATTTTTTATTAACTGTTTAGGGCTGTATTGAGAATAAAGTTTTCTCAAACACGAGCTTTGATTGAATGTGTCTTGTTGGTTGCTGCTAGAACAGCGCCGGACTGCAGGCTTACATTTCTTTACTGTTTTCTTAATTTATGTTACATACCACACCGGTAAGTTGTCTTTACTTCCTGTTTTAAAAAGGAATATTTGCAAAAGTTTGTCTGTATGGCACACCATCAAGGTTACCGTCGGCAGCAGTGTCGCCATGGAAATCAACACCTGTCATCGCCCTCATTGTCAGTGCCTTGCTCAGGTATCTATCTTGTCCCTATAAAATATTGTGCAAGACACCACAGCTAACTTATCTGAATATTTGATTACATCATATTTGAATGCAGAATCTGCACAGCACGTTGGAACCATGCGAGTTTGGCGTTAATTGTGTCCGAATAGGCTTCTACCATTGAATAATATTTTCCTCAACTATACTGAAATTTCTGTTTCGTTGTTTCTCCTTTTTGTGTTCAGCTGGTGCACCTACTGAGATGGCAGCCAAGTTGTTCTCAAGATGAAAAGCATTGTGGGATTTATGCCAATGCATTGTGGGTAGTTATTTACTGATACAGTATCTGAAATAACACATTAAAAATATGTAATTCAGGTAATGTACCAGTAGCATTAGGCAGTTTCACCACACAAAAAGTACAAGGTTTCCAGAACAAAATATGTACACTGTGACTCAGCGTTTTAATCCGGCAAATTTAATTTAACCATGATAAAACACTGACTCATTAACCATTTAAATAGAAAAGATAAAATACAGAAAAAGCTGCAGTTATCACTGGACATAACTGTGTGTAATGGTGAGACATACTAAGGGAAATGACAGGATAGATTTTACCTAAAGCTTGCAGTACTATAAAATACGTACAGCTCAGAGAGTAAACCCAGAACAGCGAAGCCTGTGATAGTTGGCAAACGGTCACGCGTAACCGGTGAAATACGGCTTCTTGTCAGTTTACCTTAGTTAGGGTTTTATTCTAATTATTCATGTAAATGCATAAAAAGTAGCAAATTACACGCCCCCTAACACCATGGTTTAAGCAGAATTAGGTAAAGAAAAGCAGTGATGTTAACTGCAATTTATTAGGCGTCATTGGCGACTGGAGCCTATGATTATTTTTGAGTTAAACAGCTCCATGGCGACACGTTATAACCTTGCTACACAGAAAAACTTCATTTGACAAAGATGGATGTCATTAAATTTAGACTCTACATTACCGCATTCTGTAGCAAGTATTAAAGTAATGCTCTACTAATAAGTTAAATCAATAAAAACCACAGGGCTAGGCGGTATAAACACTTATATTGTAAACCTTCAACTGTAAAGTAAACCAGCTCTCTTCGTAAAGGCCTTGAGCGGCTTTTGTTGACCTTGGTTTGCTGTTAGCTAATGATATCACAACTACATGATAATGTAAAGTGTATGATGTATATAGTTATTATTTCTACAATCAGTAGATTCTGTGCTAGCCATTTGTTAAGAGCAGTCACATAAAGTGGGGGTAAATGTTCATATCACACTTCACTCGTGTGATAATGTATACTTACATGTACGACAACAACTTTGCACACAGCTTATAACGTAGTGAACATCTTTTGAGACTACGAAGATAACGAGACAACCAAATCAGTTGCCGATATTTCACAGATGTCAATATACATCATACACTTTATATTATTAATAAGCTCAATCATAATTAACATAGAGCACATTTATATCTTGCATATTTAACTTCCCAATGTCAGTCTTTCAGTTGACTTATGTATGACGTCACACTGTGACGTGCTTTTCCACAGTTTATTCTAATTTAATTTTTTGTGTTCTTTTGTTTTTACATTTCAGTCCCCATACATTACTAAGAATTGATAAATTCTTTTACTCCATTATTCGTGCAAGCTAAGCGCTTAGATTACAGAAATTCTATATAGGTTATGTACTGTTTAAAATCAGTTTGCGCTTAAATCGTTTAATATCGTTTAATATCACTTTGCTGTCTACCATTTTCCCAAATATAACCATACCTTACAAGTTGATGTAAAAAATTTACAGCATTTTCCCCCGAAAACAAGATGTTTTGTGTTACATTTTAGTGAGTGAGTGAATGCTTGGGGTTTAACGTCGTACTCAACAATTTTTCAGTCATATGACGACGAAGGAATCCTTAGGGTGCATGTACGTGTAATGTGCCTCCTTGTTGCAGGACGGATTTCCACCGCTCTTTTATTTAGTGCTGCTTCACTGAGACAACTTACCGAAGGCAAGTAAGCCGCCCCGCCCGAGCCATTATACTGATACGGGTCAAGCAGTCGTTGCACTATCCCCTTCATGCTGAACGCCAAGCGAGGAAGTTCCTCTTTTAAAGTCTTGGGTGTGACTCGATCAAGGATTGGTTGGATCTACTGGTCCCGAAGCGGACCCTCTAATAAACTGTGCTATCCGGGCCGGTGTGTCATATTTTAGCGCCACATTGCAATGTGGTCATGTTCAAGCCCAAATTTCTCAATTGTAAGGCTGCATGTAGAAATAATCTCCTTATTTGCGTCAGGAGTATGACGTCAGGAGTATGAGTCAGATTTTATACATGCACTGTAGTATCAGTATGCACCCGGTAAATTTTCAGTTAATTGAACTTGATCTGTTGTCAGTGACCGGGATATCAAGCAGCAGTCAAACACCTGGTTTGAGAAATTTAAATTCGTAATTCAATTGAGTGTTATCGTCATAATTATTACCTGTAAACTAGGGCTATTTCAAACTTACAATAATTATTCCAAACAATTTGAACCTCGCTTTCAATTTGATGGCATTTGTTAGTTACCGAATTGACAAAAGCACACGAATAATTATACATTGCTTTTATGTTAATTAGTTATAGCTGTAGTTTGTGCTGTCTACTTCACTCGAGAATAAACTCTCAAAAAGCATTTTTGTCCGCCTTTGCGTGTTAAACTGTTGTGTAGCTTAATCAAGCACGGTTGACATTTTTAAATAATATTGTTTTCACAACATGATGGACATGCCAACGGGCGAGTAGTTCAAGAAAGATATTATTTCCAAGTTTAAGATTTTCTGGAAAAATATGCAACAAAGGTCGGTGCCAATGGTTTCAAATGCACTAATGTCTCAGCCTAGGGGCTGACCATGCATTAACAGCACTTACATAATGGGTTTCCCATATGCAGTGAACTGATATGGTGCCTAAACACTGATACAATGTGATAATGGGGCTCACAGGTCATCCGGGCTGAGGATGGAAGCGATCTCTGCGGATCAGTAAATACAAACCATTCTTACGCTACATTTTCGGGCTAATGTAGGCCTTATAAAGCACAGCAATAATCCGAAGTGTCGTGCATGTGACTTGTATATGTCTTGGTGTTTAGCATTTGTTAGATCCTGTGTTATAAGACGATTTCAACCAACGTCACAAGTTATTACTGCAAAAATTAGCGTGTCAAGTGTATTCCATTCACTCTAAGTGTCTTAACTTTTACAATGAGTATAATTCTCTATCTAAGTAAATATGCATGGGCAGAGCAGACTCTCTATAGGTGTCTAATTCCAGTTAACCAAGAACTAGGGTTGTATGTACAATTTAGACTGACACGTTGGATATATCAGTCAAAGCGCAACTGAGATAAATATTTCATTATTGACAGCTTATAAACTAACATGGTATATTCGCTTAGAACATACTTGCGCCTTTCCAATATCATTGAAAACTGTTGACTGCTTCTCTTTGCAATTAATCCGTTCCAATTTTGCGCTTTATACAATTTCCTAGTTCTTTGGTGGTTTGTGTTAAACGTCGTTTTGGGAATTGGCTCGGATTATTGACCTGAAACGCCCATTTTGGTTGACGGCTGGTATTCAAACCTCTGCGTCGACGCACAGATTTGTACCTAGACTACTGCAGAACACATATTTTATGTGGCCCGATATGGTAAGACGGGGAATCGACCCCAGTGCAAGAAAGTGTGCACATCAAGAAGCGAAACTGACTATAGCTGTGAGTGACATCTGCTGACATACTCGTGAGGCCACTTCTTTTTCAGTTTTGTTTTAGTCTTCTTTTCTTGTTATATGGCAAACATGCGACTTATAAAGCTTCAAACATACAGTGGAGCAAAGTATAGGTCATAAAATCGAAAAATGGCAGACCGTTCTGGTCGCGCTAAAATATCCTTTTTTTATATATCGGACATTACAATGTAGAGAGCAGAAAATCACTGCACCGGAAGTGTACCTTTCTGAAAAATTAATAAACTCGCATGATAGCTGGAAGACAACATGTGCTCTAAACAAGGATTCACGTATGATTTCGCTATAGTTGGCACACGATACGTAATACCATAACCTAACAAGTATCCATTCTAATTCATGATAACACTTAATTAATGCATGGCAGCCTGTATTTTATCACACACAAAAAATATGTTGCCAAAATATTACACATGGAGTTGAAAAAATTGCTTCATAGCTGTTTAAGTTCCTATACTGACAACGTATTTGTGTGCGTATATTTTGTTATTACACACTGCCCCGAATGACTAAGCGAATGTACATCTATTTATCTGATTGGCGTTTAATGCAGTACTCTAAAATGTTTCATATATACGATTGCGGCCAGGTTAATGGGTGAAAGAAACCGATGTGCCTTGGGTAAACCACTGCTGTCTTCTCCAGCTAGGGTACCTTAACCCATGGCTGCAATTCAGTGAGTCGAGAGCTGAATTTGAACAGTGTCGTGGCGCAAGGACCTGACACCCCAGCGAGCCGGCGTTTAAACGATTCAGGTTACGACTTAACGAATATAATAAAATAGCATTTTTTTTTACAATTTTAAAGTTAAAACTTCATGTTCGTTACTGGATATCATCGACCATAAAACTAGGACATCATTTGGAAACCAAGAGAGCGTTGACCACCTTATCTCTTTCTCTCGAAAACTTGGATTCAATCCTTGAGCATAGCAAAAAGTTGAAATTTAAACAGCCTCGTCTAGATAAAGAATTCGAGGAACTTATGCTAACAGTGGCTGCAATGAGGTTTCCTTTGAACTGCGCAAATTCTTTACTGGAATGATTCAATTTACGCTCTACAATATGTTTTTCAGGTACAAGGAACGTGTGTAGCGAGATGTTTTTCCTCCAGGGTCCCCTTCAACCTGACGACATGTAATCATACCACTGAAGTAATTTGACTTGAGTTCCGGCATTAGACAAATAAGTAAACTAGAAGCTGCAGAAAGTTCACTTTATCGTTCTGTGTGTGGAAAGTCACTTGGCTGACCCCGCCGCCTAGCCGCACGAACGCAAAAGTATAAGTCTTATTACAAATTTACTTTGATCTCTCTGACATTAACATTTGTTCACTGTTCACCATATCAACACAGTGCTATGCACATCGTTAAAAGTGTGACATTTTGAAATACAAATTATGTCAGGTCCGTAACCAGGAAGTTAAACCTCATCGGGATACACGTTGATCATTCCGTTGTATCCTTACTTTTCTCCCCAAACATATACAAGAAAAGGTTACAAATATTATTTGAACACGGATACAGCTACCTATCGCAGTTTTGATTTCTTTAACTGGGGGATTTTGTGTGTATATTTGATTTATTTAAATTTGGTGAAAAAAACATGTTTCAGTTATGATAACAAAAGGAACTTCGTTGGAAAATGTCGAAATTCAGTTGAGGATCTGATATTTTATGGTAAAATCTCAAGCTAATTTCAAGCTTCCGGTGTATTCCAGGGTATTCACTGTGTGTTGGAGATTTATATATACTGTTGCATATGTGCCTAAACTCTTAAGACCACATTGTTTTGTTAAATGCATTAGAAGAAAAACATGTTTTGTACTGTTCATATCGCTATTTCACGAGCTCTGACATGTGACAATAACAATAGAGACTAACTCCAAAACTGTTCATTATTTCTTAAGACGATTGGATTTTTGCAAACAAGAATTAATTGATTATCTGTTTTTTAATTTTTTGTGTACTCATTTTTTCTTTTGTAAAGACATATATTCATTTGTTTGTTACTTAACGCCGTCCAAAAATCGAAGGAATAATTAAAGGAAAAACTAACATCGCCATGATTATTCATGATTTGATTTATGTATTTATTCGATTGGTGTTTAACGCCGTACTCAAGAATATTTTCCCTTAGCAAGAGCTGGACTTGAACTCATAACGACCACATTTGTGAGCGACTCCTAGGTCATTGCTCCGCTCTTGCGTGCTAACATCAGCCCCCTACTTGATGATTTTAAAGGCTGCTGTAAGAATTATATTAATGATTACGCTTCGTATGACTAATACTGGAGGTACTTTTAGAGTGTCCTGATAAAGTATAGCCGTTATAAATATCACAGATGACAGGTTGACGTCATTGTTATTTACAGTGGTGGCTGTTTACAAGGACATGTATATGACTCCCAATTTAGGTTACCTTAAGTTTTCCCTCACTTATCCATCAAAAAATTGCCACCGTTATTAAATGTATTAATATGATTCAAACTGGCCAAACGGCCTCGTCACCATGTTTTTTTCAGCGTTAACGTTTTTTTTTTGTTTGTTTGTTTTTGTTTGGTGGAATGATTACCAGTTTGACAAATTTGTAGCAAAATTATGACATAGGCTTCTACTGATAAATACTGTAATGACTGCATCGTGACTTGCCGGAAAATGTGCAAGCAGCAGTCATGAAATATAATTAAATCCAATTTACTGCCCTATACTCCAAGATCCAAAACAGCTTTTTTGTGAAGTATAGACAGGTTTAATGCAATATTCTCCTACATTTTCTCGTTTGCCGGCATACATGATATATTTAGCGGTGTATGGGATCAATAGGGCCACAGATAAAAACATGTCTCGCAGACTGAGAATAACCCATGGCCCTCCAAGGACAGGCAACTTGTCGAACGCTATGACGACGGAGCACACAAAACACAACCCTCCAGTCTATAACCTTTCGTGAAGGATGATTTAACCTTAAGGAAATACCCTGGTGTTCATCTTCTGAGCTCGGAGCCAAAGTCCCTCCTCATATATAGAATACAGTGTCTGTATCACGTTTTATAGACTGTGATGTCTGTGGCATCAAAAGTAAGTTTTTACTTTTTTACATAGTTTTGCGGCATGTCAGACGGAAAGATGGGGGTAATGTGTCTGATGAAAACCGCGGGGCCATTACTTTGCATTGGTGCTTCTTATTTCAGGAGTGTAACATGGAATTTCTGTACAAGTCTGCTGTTTAAGAATGAAGATCAACATCTAAAAACGTCAGCGAGAAAATATTTATAGTGTAGTACAATAAGCCTTAAATATTTTAATGACAGGACATCATCTACGGCTTACTCTCAGATATGTGGCTCGGAAAAACTAAGAATTACTTACATAATAAATTGATTATTCATCACGTATACTAATATCTAAATATTATAGAATTAAATTCCATGTTTCAGTGTAGCTCAAGACAGGTGATGTACAACGATCGCGCAGCGCGAATATGCCTAGTACATCAGCTGGGGAGAGCCGACAAATCACGATATTCAACTCTGAAACTTGAAATAATTGTTTTATTAGCGGATAAGTGATCACCCAGGAAATTCTCGGCGACTTGTCAAAAGCAATGACTTTCAAAGAGCAACTCTGAAAGCAGACGGCAGGTGTGACGTAATACAACACTAAAGAGTGACTACCTAAGACGCGACCAATAATAAATGTGATGTAACACAGTGGGGATTCGAGAAGGAGCTAAAGGTCCAAAATATAGTAAAACGCAACGTTTTTTTCTTTGAAGTTGCTGTACGCGTATACTACATTCATGTTTTATGAGCACAGATACACCGATAATTGTGACATAATAAAGGAAAGAACAAATGACTTCACAGCTTTGGACCGTCTTGATACAAACGGGAAGGAGTGTCACGAGTTTCTCATTTGTTTGTTTAATGACGTCACAGCACATCACGAACTGTTGAACCCCACGTGACGTTATCCAATTGGGGAACGATAAATTTACTTAAGGTACAATGGCTTACGACGACGGTCAGGTTTGTGAATGGATCGAGCCATCGTATCCGAAGGCATTAAATTTCATTCCCTTCCCGGTCCATGCAATGAGGACCTGTCAAAGGCATTTTGGACAGTTATTCGGTGGTTCCCAATAATCATGTTCACATCTACATATTATTCTGAGTGCGTCTGCAAAGTTTCAAGAAAATATATTAAAAGCTGTAGGTGGAGTTGCAAACTCTCCAAATTCCACCTTAGAACGGCGATGAGTTTGGAAAATTAATTAAAGGATTGCTGCCATGGATACATTGCAACCCCAAAGCACATGTACATCTTCCGATGCTCACTAAGACACTAAAACACGCAGCATGGAGATATTAGGGCTTTACAATGAATTTGTTTAAGTAACATGGTTTACATTGCATATATATCCTGGCTATTGACGAAATTTCCATGACTTTAAAAGCGCTACCACACCTGGCGTTTAACGGAAAGAGAAGAATCATTTCTATTGCTGCTCGGCGAACTGGTTATAGATAATAATGGGTTATTATTTTCGTTGTACGATCAATTATACATCAAGCACATTTTTGTCACGTAGATTAGAGTAATTCACATCGAGTTTAGTCTGTACAAAATGTCAATAGGACAAACCATACTATTTCCATGATACGCACTCTTCCCTAATACCAATCATTACACCTGACATCAGTAACACACATACAGCGATAAGCCTAGAATTCAGACCCCAAAGTAAAATGACACGCTTGGAACATTTTAGCATCAATTTCTGTTAAATAATGTTAAAACTTTGACGATCATATTTTATCTCCTGAGTTAGTAATCCGTTTTTCCACAGTCGAAACAGTGGCTAAATACATGTTCTAAATGCACAGTGACAGCTAAATGGACTTTGAGGTTGTTTGGAGATCTAATTTAGCATAAAGCAGAGGTTATATACACTGTTACTTTGGATATCGTCATTATGCTAATCCTGTGAACTTGTCATACACAGCTGTTGTTTCGATGCACCGAGTCGGATATGGTCTTCCAGTATTTAGAAATACGCTTCCTGATGAATACACGTTGAAACAAGGTGTTTTGGTTTTACACTCATGACAAGAAGTATGGATTTATCTTGTTTGAGAAGTGAAAAAAAACCAACAAAAAACAACAGAGCAATGCTATAGATCTTAGGTTTAAAATGCAGAATAGATTTACTGAATGGAAGATAGTATTATGTAAGTCATATTTATAGCACAATATTTACTGTTAACTCAATTGTGGCTTACTTACCAATAGCGCAAATGACATACCAACATGAGGCGATGTCACTTTCACAAATGATGAAATGAGGTCTAGGAACCTGTCTCACATGCGCCCATGAATAGGGACATATAGTTTAAGACAAAGTGTGGTCCTTTCGTCATGTTTAGAGAGAGCATTTTTGTGTGGATATAGCCGGACAAACGGAATGCCTGATTGAGATGTTTATAACTTTTAAGTAGTATTACTGTGCCAGAATTGAACGAGATTGGAGATCTCAATTTTACATTTCATAGTCGAAGTTTATCTGGCGTTGAACCAGTGGAATTTCTGGATATGCTACCTGTGTGACATCCCAACATACCACGGATACTCTGAATACCGGTCAGGTGTGGCCGAGTGGGCAGAGGTGTGCATATTTAGGAGTACTGAAAATAAACCGCTTCGGTTTAACCCTCAACGCTGTGTGTATTTCATTATATTCATACGTGTGTAACAGTTGTATTTGTCTTTTGTTAAGTGTGTATTGTTTTTGTGTTTGTATGTTTGTTGCACCATTTTTAATAAATTTGCGTTCAAGGGGTTGTGTTGAAATTAATCTGTCAATTTAAAACTTTCGTTGTGCAAAACAGTATCTGAATACAAGGTAAAATAAAGCAGCATTTCCTCCACGGCCATTCAGTGAATAGCCTTGGCAAATCTTAAACTTGAAAATAGCCTTAAGAAAACGTTGAAGACTTAACATGTTGATGAGACTTTGGAAACGGATATAAGGGTTCAGTACGAATCTCCAATGGCCGACTTAAGTGCGTAATTTTTTTTGGTTACTCGCTGATATTCTCCTCAAAACGGCCTAAGCTCCATATGCCACTCTTCCAGTACTAAGGCTTAGATAGAGAGCTATAACCTATGTCTACTCCTCCCGGGGACATTGCATTAAGACGAACCGACGATATCAAAAACACGTGTAAATATTTAGCAAACTATCGGACAAAAGCAATCAGACAGTAATAAATGGGGAGAAACATGGTGAATGGGCAACATCGTGCCACCTTGTGGCGATTGATTCGTTAATGTGTTCGTCGTGGTCCTGTCCAGAGTACCGTACATTAGGCATCTAACAAATAACTGGCTATACCTGTGATGGTATCATGAGCATCACAGGCGACAAATCCAAAAGTGCAAAAGCATGTCAGCAATACGTAAAATGTTATTTAAATCTGACAATATGGATAGTACAGTAGAGTGGTTCAGACACGGTTTACTAAGATTGGTCAGGTCATATTTTTATAATGTGGCTCAGGTTGTTCGCTAACGTTGGTTAATACGCTAAAACAGCATAACAGACACAGTGGAAGTCAAGTCAGTGTATCTGATATGTAGTCATGTGCTGTTATAAATGAATAATTCAGTAACGTGAATCTTGAAAGAGATTCTAGGACGTAGTTTGATGTTCTGACATAACTACCCAGTACCGTTTGGGCCCTTGGTTGATGAAGTTTGTTTCCAGTCTTACGAATTCAGGCGTTGGGTTGGTCTGTTGCGCTAAGATGGAGATTGTGGAATGAGCCGACTTCAGGAATGATGGTAAAGATTTCACCGCAGATGGTTTACCATTCTTTGTCCAAGTGTTTCCCAATATGCATGGGACTCGTCATGAAACTAGCCACTGGGAGAACAAGTGCAAAAAGCAGTTGGGGAGGGTTTTCTCACTCAAAATCAACAAATCAACAGTTACCCTTGGGTATGATCAATAGTACTCTGTAGGTAGACAACAGAAGATTGATTGACCACTTCCGGTAGGGGAAATTGGCCGCATGTATGTCATTAAAATCATTGAAAGGAACACTTCATTAATTCCGATCGGATTATCGTTCATTGATAAGCATTTGATAAGATTCCGTTCTGCAGACCTCTCTAAGACGATAACATATCTCACACACAGCATTTCTCAATTTCCGTCCGATTCTTGCTTTACGACTAAGTTTTATTTCAGTACGATCACGTCAAAGGTTGCTGCTTACAACAAAGGCATGCATGATGTGATGTATACTGCAAACCCGGCAAATGCCGACTGAATACACAAAAAAGCAATTAAAGAGAGTTGATGTGAATAGTTCCCAACGTGCAAACATATAACAAAGCTGTTCGCAAAGGTATTCCCGCTCTAAATCTGGTTGCTCAGTTTGTCGGCGATAATGTATTCATTCTAACATGTTTAAACCGAATTAAACCTGACAGTACAGAATCTGCTATTTCTATTTCCAAAGCAATACTAGAATCCGTCTGCTTGATATATCCCCTTTCCCGTTGTACTGAAAATGGACCACTCTTATAAATTATAACTCGTTCAACAATATGAAGATGTTACCAAAAAGACTGACTAAAAAGGTAGTAATATATACATACTGAAATTTAGAACTTCGAGTACAACTTCATGATAATGAAATGTGTCTTCAGCTTGCCGATTTACATGTAAATGTACATATAGATGTATGCATGAAAGGTATTTTTACGTCATGTACCTGAAGGGGGTAACTATGAAAATATTGATGTAATCAGAATGTCATTATTATTAAGCATGTAGATGTTAAGATGAGATAAAATATATACCCAAAGTTACAGGTAAAACGGGAGTAATCATAAAAATAATCATCCGATTGTTATTAAACTAGATGATACCTATGCTATCAAGTTTCATGGAAATAGGTTCAGTACTTTATGACGAGTTACATACACAAATATGAATACATGGAAAAGCACTATTATACGAAGTCCTAAATGGAGTGAATTATGAAAATAATTATCCAATTGCAATTAAACTTACGTATGCTCAAGTTCCTCTGATAGGCACTATGCGTGGTAAGTTTCATCACAATCGGCGTAGTAGTTTGGGTGGACATGCAGATAACTCGTGTATACAGAGAGAGAGACAGGGTGATTCCACTTTGTTGAGGGGGTGTACTAAAAAACTACAGCATAGTCGCAAAAGGCCACTCAAGCTGTGAAATCCAGCTATCGGTCTCTTGCCGATTTACCTCATGCGGGTTTTAATTTTAAACAGTTCATTCCCTGGTACCATGGTTTAAGGAGAATTATGTAAAATAGGCAGTGCTAAAATAGGCAGTGCTATATATATATATATATATATATAAATATATATATATATATATATATATATATATATATATATATATATATATATATATATATATATATATATATATATATATATATATATATATATATATATATAGTTTGAACTCTCAAAGTATGTTATACGAGTATCACTGTACATGTACGTCATGTACAGCACAAGCTCATCAGGCCACCGCATGTACCTCTGGATAACACCAGAGCGTAGAATAGTGCAATGGCTTTGCCTTTGGCAAGAAAATCTCTTATTTTTTTTAAAAGTGACAATTTAACAGATGGCTTAAATGTTCTTGGTTGAATGTCATTCCCTGTACTGGTTCTTTCTGGTATTCAGAAATGACGTCAATGAAGAATATTTGCAATGACAGATTTTCCAAGACAACCGGTTCTGCGTCCAGTGATACGCAACTGCCTCTAACAAGGCAAAAATCGATGCAGAGAATGCACGTCACTTGTTGCTTTGTCGATTTTTCGTTACTGTTGAAACTCTTGCGAAGTAGACGTGTCAATTAGTTTCACTTTACCCATGATAAATCGACTGAGATAGCGAGGACGGTTTTTTGTTCTTCATGCACTGGCGCCTCAGACAAGACCCACTGCATCTTATTTGCTTGGAGACCTAAATCAAAGCCGAAGGGAACTCTCAAGCAGACAAAAGCACTGGGAACCCATTCAGTTCATCGTCATTGATAATCAGGTGACAGCTTCACAGCTAGCGACATTCCACTTTAACAAGCATGGCCAAACAAGTGCCGCGACATCTTCTAAAATGTACATTGTCAGATTTTCCTCGCATAGGGTTCTTTATCAATAATGAATCCACAGGTAAATACAAACATGAAAAAAAGACCATTTCACAAATCTGCAAAATATTGTTACGGATTTTAAATGTGGCTTTTATTTGGCCTACGTGTACTACACCAGTGACGTCTATGAAAATATAATTAACATCACTGCATATTTTTTTTTACCTAATTCTGCTTAAGCCACAGTGCTAGAAGGTACGTGTAAATTTGCTACTATTTAAGCATGGACAGTTAGAATAATACCTCGCCTGTTAACTGTTAGAGATTATTAAATGTGCATAACATTTGTTTTGAGAAATAGTGATGTAAATTTCTTAAGAGGGACAGTCTGAGGGCATCCTAAGCACTCCTGTTTTAGTTGAGACGGCCTGTGGGATAAACTTTAAATTATCCGTACAGGAAATGTGCTATGTACTGGAACAGGATACATGTATATACAGTGTAACCTTTTTGTTGATGGTAGTACGTTGTCACTAATGTTATTAGTTAATGTTTTTGTTCTGAAACAAACAATCCTGTTATTCGGATTATTGCTCATGTTTTTAACCATGTAAAAACAGCGATATCCGTAAACCTGGGACAGGTTTGCATTTAAGGTTTGTTTCACCAGATATTTCCATGATGTCAATACAAACAAAACATATACATCTCACAACGAGATCTACCACCTACATTATACACCTCTGCTAAACAGCCCCACCCCAAAAAGTGATGACACGATGAACTAGGTCACAGAGACAAAGGGCATAAATGGTGAGGTCGTTGTGACTGCGCAAATGTTTAAGGTATGATGTCATAATTCACGAGGTAGTATTGTGGCAAGTAGAACATTGTGGAGAATGATCTGTTCTTGCGTCTTAAATCAGACTAACACACTGTTTGGAACTGGATTTACACTGAAAAGGTGAATACTCGACAGTCACTTCATTTTTAACACTTCCATTTCTGTGCAAACTGCTTTTTTGGTTTATTTGGCTGATACATGGAATTATAAACAATATCAAATAACATACTCGGTCAGCATCGTCTTCAAAAATCTACGTAGTCCATAATTGTATAATTCATCTGTCTGAAAGATCGCCACTTGAGCAAGCATTCGTGTGATGTGTTTGTTTTTCCTCTACCATTATTAAAACATCTGGAATTGCTTCGACGGCAGCTAGGTTGATGATGAAAATTCGTAAATCTTCTTACATCTGTCTTACTTCCACTACACCCAAGTTGTAGACAAACTCGCATGGATACAACATTGCATAATTTTTTTTTTTACAAAATTACCGACGAAAGATTTGTCAAATAACTCAAAAGGAAAAAATATACAGCTAGCTTAGTCTTAGTCATTAGCTTGTTTTTGTTTTTACTGATTGGAAATGACCAAAAACAAATGACCTCAGCACGTAAAAAACAATAAATGTTTAGCAGGTGTGCGTATGTGTACGTCATCTCTGGGAAAGTTTGTTTGTAATGTGCCAGAGTACGTGGTTTATCTCAGACACCCCTATTTCACCCATCCACAGAACTAAACATCATTGTATAAGTGAATTTTAGGATGTATGCCTGTTCACCTGCACAATATTGTGTCAAAAGATGACAACTCCAGCTGATACTTCATCACTAACGTAAAATTTTTATGACAATGGCAAAAGGACAGGCACTGGAATGTGCATTTTGGAAAATTCGCGTTCTAGTTTGCTTATATTCAATTCGGAGAATCACACTTCCTTACGAAATACATATCGTTTTTTTATGACCTCAGTAATTCAGTCACCGTAAAGTTATTCTTATATACACTCGTGCAATGTTTACAATTCCATCATCAACCCACTGAGCTATCGTACACGTGCAACCTGTCGTAGTGAAAGAATTTGGCTGTATGCCTTTGTGTTTTTAAATAGACAAAAATAAATGAAGAAGTAGTAACACCACATACCGGTAAGACACCACATTGTTTGACACTAATAATTCAGCCAAGAAAATATAATTACTATCAGACTTCATTTTCTTCAGAAAATGCTATTATAATTTGAGATGTTGCAGAGACATTGGTTATATTATGAAACAAACTACAGCACAGGGAATAAAAAAATCACAGCAGTGATGAGTTGGCAAATGGTCAAACATATTGCCGCTGAAATCCGGCTTCTTGTCAATTTATCTCAGGGTTTTATTCTAACTGGTCATGTAAACGATTAAAATACTAAGAATTTAATAGCCCCTAGCACCACACTGAAAGCAGAATTACGTAAAAAATTATGCAGTGATGTCAGTTGCAATATATTAAATGTGACTGGTCAAGAATTACTCAAAGTGCTGTGTTGTCAAGCAAGCTCTTGTTTTGACCTGTCCAAGCAAGTGAGTTACAGAAATGCTAACCCAGTCTGTTTTACCAGTTATACCAGACAAAACAATAATGTAGCTATTAAGCTCTCAGTAAACGTAGCACACATTTAAATTTTAGTTTAATACCTTTAATTGTGTCACTTTAAAGATTGAAGCCAAAACTAAAATGGGCCCCATAAAGAGTTTAGTTAAAAGGATTCCCAATATACCATTTATTACCCAGTATTTCCAGTGCAATGCCTGTGATGATTCGAGCTATAGTAATGCCCGGGGAGAATTGAATCACATTCTTCGCATGTCGATTGCGATTTAAGGGGTCCATTCCCTGAGCTATTTTCAAAATTGAAGGCTCTAAGGGATGAACTAATTCATCACTTTTCTCCTTCCGGCCTAAAATTATAATAGAAATGTCGTGGAGTATCTCTTGGGAGCTGGTGGTTTGTCATTTATAAACGCAGCGGGACATGATATTAAAACGACGGAAAGATCCACTCTTAGGTTTTTGCAGACTACACTTCGCCCATTATTCGTGACAGATATTTGAGAATTTTCGTCTATAAAACCTTCGTGAAAAAAATTACATTGAGATATTGCGTGGAAAAAACGTGAAATTTGTTGGTTCATCAGAAACATCACCATCAGGTTAGCCATTGAAGTCAGCGATCTGACATTTTGATGCAAATCAACGCTGGGTTCATTGTCCGTGTGGTGGTCAACGCTTCTAATGGATGAAGGGTTGTTAAACCAGTGGGGCTGTTCTTTTACACACAGTATCGCCTTGATCAAAACATACAATAGGTTAATCAGAAATGTGTTGTGTTCAGTATGATTTGTAATATGCTTCTAAACTGTAAACGATTATCTGAATAATATATTGTACAACTAGACTTGAAATAAGCTAGTGTTTAGAAATGGCCACAGTCCATTTAGGAACCATTGCTTGCGGTTTGTAAGGACATTTTAACTGGTATACGTGTGAATTAAGAAAGTCAACTAGCAAATCTCTATGATTCCTACAAACTATGTTCTACAAACTAACAAATGCATGTACTTGACTGAAATTGAGAAAACAGCGTTAAAGGTGAGTGTTTTGCAATCCGTCCATACACACTACTATATTGTTTTAAGGTATCATATAATTGCTTAAGCAGTTTATAATTTATTCCTTACTGACCAGGTGATAGTATCGTAAGTAATACCCTTGTTTTTACATATAAAGAAAAGTGTAACAATTATTAAAATTGAAAAATATTATAAACAAAACTCGTATGGTGCTGTTAAGCAGTGTGACTCCAGGCAGGAGTCATTCTCAGGCAAAGGTCGCAGCCCTTTATCCACCGGGAACAGTGGATGCCATTCGTATGAGTATAACTGTGGAATGGTAAGTATGTATAGAAACTGCATATTTGGAAAACTTGAGATCACATGCTTAACAAGTATGAGGATGGACTAATGCACAACTTTTCGTACTGATGTATTTTTTGAATGAGTTTAATTTTATTTTATTGTAAGAACCACCTCGAGCAGCTGCTTATTAATCTGCTACAGACATCTTTTCATCAATGAATGAAATAAAAGCTCGTGTAAAAGCTACAGCTCAATTAACATGGCTGTATAACAATGGTGGCATATTTGATTAAACCTTGGTTACATGAAATTGCAATCCATCAATATTTGTTTAATGTTTGGAACGTAAAGGTTTTAGTTTTCTCACAAACGATTCCTAACCTTCAAAACATTTTTTTAATATATTATCGGGGTTAATTTGGTTACAAGCGTAAGTTTTTTGATTATTCTTTAAATTATCTTCAAATTAGTTGATGAATTAACCTTGTATCTTTGTCACCTTTGTCATGATCATTTACTGTTTCCGATCGCAAGATTACATCCATAAGCCCTGAAAACTTAGCGGTAAACAAAGCGGTCTAAAGAATTGCCAATAAAACATATATGAACAGTTATTTGTTTTAATATTTGGAAAACAATTTTCACTACTAGTTTGGAATTAAATGGCTCATTAAGGAACTGACTTTGAACACCCACTTTGAACTGTGGCAATGTCCAAAGGATGTTAAAAATCGATACCGAAAAAATGAGTAAAGATTCCAGTTGTAGTCAGTGCTGTTTTACATTTTGCTCAATGTCAAAAATTGAACACCTAATGTAAAAGATACGACAAAAGATAGGTTTACCTATTTGCCCAGTCCATTCCGCCGCTGGCGATTACAATAATTCAAAGTAAACAGAGCCTTTCTATATTTAGGGCACACTTTTAGCTGTCATTTTATAAGAATTAGCCAAACTAAATCCACTTGATATCTTTGATGCTTTATGGGACACCGAGTACAAACGGAGTTAATTCCGTTGCATCTTTCAATCTCGTTCTCCTTCACATTGATTAAACCCTTTCCGTTATCGTTTATCCGTCACCGTGAGCCAAAAACGCCAGTGTAAACTTGGAAATTCTAAAACTGAGTCCGACTAACATGACCTGGTCACACTGAAGATGTTTGCGCTGTCGAAAAGCGAGATCTATTCACGTCGCAGGCAGATAGCTTGAACTGGTGTAAGGATTCGCCGAGGCATGTTGTGTAAGGTAGAGGAAAACCTTCCATGGAATGATCTAGGAACCATTTAACCACAGGTCCATGCAGGCAAGAAAAGTTATGCCCGAACTTAGTAACACCGTGCAATTAATCTACTTGTGTGAACTTAAGTTAATATACCTGTAGTGAGCTAAAACATGAAAAGAAATCTCTATCATCTGTGGTGTAATCTTCGTCGTTCTTCGAAATGATCTTGGAATATTCTCTCGACAGACAACACATCGACCAAACCAGAACCGGCCTGTAAACGCTCTCAAATAAATCAATGAGGATTTACTCCAGATTTGGGGCAGTCGAGAGCCCTTTCTTCTCCTCATCGATCTACAGTGTAGATGAACCATGGCAGGCCTGTACACTTGAAAAATACCTTTCCGGAAAGAAAACTGTTTGAAAGCTTTAAAGGATTTGGCTGTTGTCTGGTCCACATGTCCCTAAATTACTCTACCAAGCTCCCTGATGATGACTTTCATAAATTTTGTCGCAAGGAATTGCGACTGATTAATAAAAAATATAATAAAAACAAAAATAATCATTTATTATGACTGTAAGTTATACTCAAAAAGCCCAGCAATCAGATACCTAATTTGGTGCAAAGGAGGTTCATATACATATTTAACACCAATAGTTAAGACAATGGCTCAATCGATCAATCATAATAAACATTCTTATCACTGCTATCAATCATAAAAACTGAGACAGTGTCATTAAAATTCTGCAGTTCGGATACTTCACCCAACGGTACTCTCATCTGGCTACTTCATACCCAGGCGCTCCTAGTAATGTTGCGTGTAAGGAACTATGCATCAAAAGAAACCGGAAGAAAAAGATCCGCCCGTCATTTTACGCGGAAATTTCTGTCAGGGTTATGGATTTTCTTGGGTAAACATAGTTGCTCAGGGACATCTTCCAGATTGTATGACGTTATATGAACTTGTACAAGATCAGCTTTAGTGTTACGAAAACACCATTGTCATTACATCTATAATAATGTTCTCACGGAATTCGTAAACCAAGAGTCCGGTTAAAATTTCAAATGTAACAAAAGAGTTTGAAACGCTAATGTGTTCATGAAGATAATTAAAGTGACATGGCACCCCAAAATTTGGATTTTGAAACAAGTTAAAGTTCGTTCATACACTAAATCACTCACGTCGAAATAAAAAATATTCATTTAGTATAACTGTACGAGATTGGAAAAGTCCTGCCGTCAACCGGAAGCGCCCGAAGCATATGTGCAGCGTTCGGAAAGTTCCCTATCATACGAACTCGGATAATTTCGAATATTGATATACATAGATACATGCAGAGTAAAGCAGCTTAAACAGCATTGAGAAAAGGTTACTAATAATCTTCTCACTACACTAAGATTCAGAAACGTATATCTGTTCAGAGTTTAGCACCCCATGACCACAACAACAACATTTGCACCCACCTATCAAGCAGTAGGTTTGCAACATCACTGGGTCTAGATTTGCTTGTCAACCTGTAGAGTTCTTTTTTTGGCCGATCCAGTCATAAGTCGTAAGTCCCTCTTTTACGCTTGTAATCAGCTATGTTTGTTTACATAAAAAGTCTATTTCCTGGTTTAAGCGCCTCGTTTAAATATTCTGGCAGAATTGTCAGTTTTCAGTGTTTTTGTTATTTTTAAACATTCACTTAACGCATAAAGGTGGGGGTGGGATTAACGAAAAGCTTGTGACTTTTACTTCTTGAGAAACATACCCTATACTCATGTCATTCTGTAATAATGCAAAACTACCTAATATTTGAACGACCATATCACTTTAAATCACGGTAATACATGTTGCTAACGTGCGTTGTTTACGCTACGCTTCGAAATTTCTGGAAATATATGTGTCTTTAATTTCGAACCTTTTTTTGTTGCAGGAGCCTTAGTTGTACACTATGACAGTGTTAATGTGGAACATATATTAAAATTAGTCTTCCTTATCAAATATAAAAAGCCTACACATCCAAACCAATCGAGGGTAGAAAGGATTCTCAAGAGCTTCTATGTACATATCCTTGGAATGAAATGTGGTCAGGGGTGTGTGGCAAAAGATCTACTCATTTGGTTCTGAGGGAAATTTCGCATCTTTGTATATATCGTTTTAACAACTACCTTTGTAACATACATTTGAATTAGATAGTTAAGAAAGTATGCGAGTGATTTGCAGTAAGCATTGATTTATGAAGTATGTCTTCCTTGATGGGGTTTACTGTAGAAGTTTTAAATCGACCTGTGTACTGATCTATGTCATCTGCAATGGAAGTGAATCTAAGACTCTGAAAAGACAGATTGTTCTGGATTGACTTAGTGCTTGGGGTCTTACTTCTTTGGATTGATGGTGTTGCAATATCACCATGTGAACATCATTGCCCCGCATTTTTTTTTGGAAAGCCCTATTCGTTTACGTCGCATAATCCATGGGAATGAATCAATTTAATTTGAACTGGGGGCGTGTAAGGGGTCAGCTATGTGACGTCATGAGAAGTGACACTAAATAACCAGGAAGAGAATGTCTCGAGACTTTTATTTTCAGATCGAAGGTTTTCAAAAATAGCCATTTGTCTCGGATGTTCTCCCGGATCGGATCGATCTTCACGAAGTGCACCTCGAGGGGTCTGACGTTAGTGAGGTTTATAGAGCAGGGACTGGGCTAATCCGCTAACCATCATATGTAATCAATAGTGATTTAACCTCGAACAGCATACGTCTGCAGGGAGAGCCCCATGATCAATCTTGAGGCATCCTGCCTTAAGCTGGAAACGTTCTAGGGGTCTTCAATTCAAACAAGCCCTTCATCTACTCTTTCCAGCAGGACCAATCCTGATTTCCGACTCTTGCTTCTTTTAATCGCTTTTATTTAACCTTTACTGGCGCAATAAACGTCTAACGAGTTCCTTTTACAGCACATTCTGGTCCTGTAATCCGGTACATGCTGTCAAAAGTACTCGAACCTCAAAAACACACAGACGACTGTCTAATATTGTGGGTTAAAGTCACGTGGAAAGTGACCTAAGTGCGTGTGTAAGTTTATTACGCGGTTTCAAGAACGAAACTGTGTTATAATTTTTGGTCCATGTATAGAAAAAAATCATTTTTTGTTCATTTATCGTCTATTCTGCTGAGTAAGTGAGTAAGGACCATGTATTAACATTGGCCTCCTCCCCGGCCGTACTTAGGAAGGTCTTCCACCAACTTGCTGATGATTGTGGGTTTGGCTACATAGGGCTGGCCGCCACTCTAAGAAATGCTTTTGAGTATGGCATCAAAAACTAGTCCAATAAATGAATCATATATTAGCACTGAGATAACGGACAGTATGCATACACAGGAGTACCTGTTTTAAATCCAGTCGGAAAATTTTGTTTTTGGATTAAGATTAGATTGCTATCCAGGTACAACAATCCCAAGGGCTACACAATGAAGCACGTTCAATTGTCGACAGAATGCTTCCATAACAGAACCTATCATGTATTATAAGTCTATGGGGACACCTGTCAATGATGTTGGCAACGCGCTCCTATTTAACCAAAGAGCACGGGCCTGTGTTGCGTTAGCGTTTAATAGGCACGTCAGTTTTATAGACAGGGTGTGTTAAGTGTTTTCATAACTTGACGTCTTCTCACATCGAACTGCACTGTAACTTGATATCTGCGTTATGTTTGTAGTTAAGGTGTCTCCCGAAACGTTCTGGGATAATGATACTCAAATGACATGGTATACCTGTCAGTTCATAACTGTTATCCATTTCACACTATATCTCTGCCGTCGTCTAATGACGCAGCGATCTTACCTTCGTATCTGTTACATTGTTACTAAGAGATGTGCATAAGGACCTATATTATTGAAATCATTTAATGTAAAGCGAGTTAAGACAAAAAGACACCTGATAGTGATACATTACCAAATGGAAAGCGGGTTAAGTACAGTCACATGATATTTTTTCCTAAATTAGCTCATTTTACAGACTACGCGTGACAATGTCTAATCTATGGCATTGGGCACGCTCGTTATCACTCTCTTTCGAGAGAAAGAACTGATCAGTCAAATGTTTATATCAAATACAGGATTTTGTACCTGCAGGGCATTAGAAGTTAGAAGGCTACTGTAAAGAGTGACATAAGGAGAAAACAATGGCTATCGTTCTTGAAAGAGATCGTCTTGAATATCGTTCATGATTCGACGTATATTTATTTATTTAATAGGCTTTTAACGTCGTCCTGGATATTTTTTCACCTGTACGACTTTGGTAAAGTTTATGGGTTGAGGAAACCGGTTTGCCTGAGTGCCCAAGGGAAACCATCGCCTTTCACCTGAACATAATTATTTGAGTTTAAGCGGACAGCATATTGCTAAGTGCTTTTTAGTGTGCAGAACTATGACCTCGTTATCCTCATAACGAGATGTGGAGGTTGCCATGTGATATGATACATACATTTCTACATTGATTTTCTGTAATCTTTGTATCGATTAGAGGGTGTACGTGACAACATCGATGTATGTCATGTGTCTTTGGGACAATTGCCAGCGAGCCTGACACCAAACCGATTGCATCTGCCGAACTCAATTCTCGAAGAAAATGCAGTGTAGACTGCTCGATATGCATGACACATCAAATCCCATATAGACATACTCTAAAAACACTGTCCTTTTTATTATCAGTCGACCTCCCCAACAGTTAAGGCAATTTACCACTGATTTTACGCAAAACAGTTAATACATAAATCACTCTACATTGACACCCTAATACATTAACTGTGCAATCGATATCAGATCCAGTTCTTCAGATATTATGTATCTCGTTTGCAGTGAGAACGAGATTAATAGGATTTCGATCTTAGGCAAGCCTCTGTGTGTTCGTAATTTAGCCCTTTTAGACTTTAAGTACCGTGGTAAGAACGAACAAATCTGAACATTACAACACAATGCAGCTTTTATGTATGAAAAAAAGTATGCCTGATTGCATTTAGCATAGGCTTTCTGTGTTTTATAGTATGTAATCATCTCCCATATACTGTGCCATTTAATGAATAAGACGACAAAATAACCTTGTAGTCATGACAAACAAGGGTTTAGATCGACAGTTAACAATGCAAGACGGAAGCGAAGTCATGATTCAGCTATTTCAGTTGCTTTTTTAGCTTTGGATGTTTAACAACAAAGCAGTTGTTTGTTTTTTTTATTTAGACACTAAAGTTATCCAATAAGGATCACACATGCTTTAAATACTGTATAAAATCTATGCTTAGGAAGAATTTCTTGCTTGAAGTAATGAGAAATTTTACATTTAAAAAGAAGTGACTAAATATCTGCTCGGCAGGTTATTGGACGTGAAGCAACGAAAACATGAATTATATCAAAATGACAAATGATTCAGGTTGGAAAATCAGCATTCGAACCAGTGTGCAAATTAGTGTATATAAAATGGTTGTGCATGTTGCATGTCAATTATATAATTTTCGTCAAAGCCTTAAGCGGTAAGAAATTATGGTAGTTCAGAGTGCCAAATATGACCTGAAAGACGTGTGTCGAAGAGTCACAAGCTAAATGCTGTGAATATTTTTCTTTATAACCTGGCTAAAATACACTAATAAGGGGACCTATAATACTGTCAATATTATACTGTCAGATTAGAAGCAGGTTATTTAGCTATCAGTTGTTCCAGAACTATGGGTGTGTTATATTTATTTATTTATTTATTTGATTGGTGTTTTACGCCGTACTCAAGAATATTTCACTTATACGACGGCGGCCAGCATTATGGTGGGTGGAAACCGGGCACAGCCCGGGGGAAACCCACGACCATCCGCAGGTTGCTGGCAGACCTTCCCACTTACGGCCGGAGAGGAAGCCAGCATGAGCTGGACTTGAACTCACAGCGTGATGCAGACACTGAAATAACCATGAACAGTCTGGACACGTTAGGAGCAGTAGTATTCATCCTAACTTAAGCTTTAGGTCGACACTTTTAGATGGATGATAAACGAAGCTAATTTCCTGTTACGGTTTCTCTCGCAAAAGAAAAATTCGATATGATTTAGTACTAAGAGACACTTGTCAAAGCAAGCAGGGACACTTCAGTAGAAAATTTCAGAAGAAATGTCAACTTCGACACCCACATCATAAAACCACCGAAAGATAAAAAGTCTTCAACGATGTCTAGAGATGAGGAATATTTTTTTGGTTTATTACTTCCAGCGATGTTTGCCCATCCTTCCAAATCGTAGTTCTGACTGGGTAACATTATAGCACTTTTAATTTCTTTCGTCTAAAGGATATATCTTGGGCGTTATAAATCCACACCGGATTTGTTTTACTTAGACACAGTTCCGCTTGAGAAAGAAACAGGCACATGGAGTGGAAAAGTTGAGGGACTTACAGTGTTTTAAGCGATTTTTTTGCTACAAAAGCAATATTAATCAATAAACTTAGAGTCAAAGAGGATGTTTTTACCTAGGGTACAAGAAAAGAAATGCCACGAAAGGAATAGAAGTTTGTGAAGCGTTTTCTTAGTCACCTGAATAATCACATCAATCTCAAGTTAGCTACAGAAATTCTCTACTTTAATGCATTTTATCTGAAAGAATAGGAAATGGCTCGATGGCGATGGATTTTCTTTGCAACATCAAAAACAACATCAAAGAGATTTTTCTTTATTTTTTCAAAATGGATGCGTCCTGCGGACGAGGTTTCTATAGGTGTTATATTAAAAGGGATGATAATGAGCAAGTGGGTTAGTGCAAAGACAAAAACAAAATTTAGTGCAAGTGCTAATATACTGATTTTATAACAAAACATAACAGAGTATATTATTGACCTGACAGAATGGAAATCGACTCGAATTTTTTGTAAACTGTGATCAATGTAATTTTGACCTGTACTTTTAAGTATTGATGTCTTAATTCAATTGTTCTGTTTAATATGTAAAAATGAGATCTTAAATGTGTGCTCATTATGGTTTGTTATTTAATATATTATTTCGACGATCTTGCTGTCATATATTGTTTTCATAGTTTAAAAAAAATGAACAGGCCAGAGATAATCTTACTGTATTCATCCTGATACCGTATTAGTTTACTTTAGTTAAGCCAGTTTCCGAGGGCGGCCTTATTAGACAGCCCGTATAATAATAAACTGGGCACAGGTAGTGAATTGTTGGTTTACTCGATGTGGTTGATGATTTAATTAAAACCAAATCCCAATAGCCAGTTTTAAACAAATTTCAAATACATTGGTATCGCGTCCTCCAGACACAATAGATAACAAATGAAGTAGTGCTATTCCCCTGTGTATTATCAAACCCTCGACATGTCTATGTTCTTCTGGAATCTCAATTAACCTCGTCTAATTATCTTCCGCAGTCGATAGCCAGCGAAGGAGAATATTTGCCGCACTGAAGTCTATTAATTTTAGAGGAACCCATCAGAAAGTAAAAATATGTCATGCGAAGGTAAACTTGCACGATGCATAATTATACAGCATCTGAGTGCACCGCTCATGCAGGAAGACTGCATTTCGTCAGAGCGTTTGACATAGCTTGTCCAAGACAAGATTCTTGGGCACTTCCATGTTGCAGCTGCGTGAAATTATTAGCGATCGTTCGCCATGCAGCAACGCACGCTCGGTGGCTCTTCTCAGGTAATTGAAAGTGTTGATACATAATTCAGGGAACCACAAGCACGAGAACAGTGCATGTAAAAGTGAAACCCTTTTTTTCGTCTTGTTTTACCAGACAAAGGAGTGCGAAACACAGAGGACATTATTTGGCGTGATATCAACATAATTAGAATGCAATGGGTGTAAAATAAGATCAAGTCCAGGGTACATCATAACAGAGAAAGAAATAAATGAAAGGACATAATAGGTAACGTTGACAGCTTTGTGATTCAGACAAGATATAAGTATATGAGAATTCACCTTATAGGGACTGTCATATTTCTTCATATGGTTAAGGATTTAATGTTGAGTAATCTCCCTTACACTCGTTTGTCCAATCTTGAGATATATCTATTCTTAGAACTGACCGAATTATAACATACGGGCTAACACATTGTTTGGCTGCAGTGTTACTTGTATATTCTAATTACAGATAGTGAAACTGTTAACGCGAGCTTTCTCGTTCCACTGCATTAAAACAGTCGCGAGGGATCATAGGTGCATGGAGTGTTCTACAACAAAACAAGTCTAAATGTTGCTTTATTATTAAAATGTAAGTATAATGTTTTGCTCAGACCAGTTTTTAGAGTGTATATTGTTAGCTTAGAAGTAGCTTAGCCATAAAAATAATCACTTTCAATATTATTCAATTTTCTTGAGCGTTTTCTGTACAAAATCATACTCATGTAAGTGAAAAATCCTTGGCAGCAAAGGGCTATTCTTGAATTCTAGAGGCATCGTTTGAAATACATCAACTCTCAAATTTAACTTGTCATCTAAATTATTATCTGCACCATTATATTTTTCGTAACGTATACACATATATAATTCCAGTGTTGTATTTTTGAAACGTGTGAAATAAATTTTCAATTGGATAAATTTCAAAAATCATATATATCTGTGTCGAAGCTTTAGAGGGATTGATTGTGTACATCAATCCCTCTAAATCCAGATACGTCAAGTCTATCGAGATCTTTGCATTTGTGTTGTGAAACTTGTCATGTACATTCAGGTGTTTGCATTCAGAAATGACATGTGTAGAGGCTTGCCATATGCGTCGATGGCTTTGCAATCATGTCAAAGCTTGGTATTTGCATACAGACCTCTGCATTCAGAAATGGTCTTGTCGAAGCTTGTCATGTCCATCAAGGCCTTTGCATTCAGAAATGACGTATTTAGTCTATAATTATCCAAAATGCTCTATGGTCATCACATTTAATATACCAACACTTTAAAAGACATTAATCAAACATTATGCAATATGGAAGACGGATGCGACCACTCGCTTTCTCCTGTGGCGTGTTTTAATAACCCACGGCTGAAGAACTCGAGAACACCACAATAGATAAAACTGCGCGAGATTATAACGTTTTTTTGCTTTTTCTACTCTCACATTCTCGGGTTCTCGACTAGCTTGTCCCGTCATAAAACCCGCTGGTCGAGAACACGAGGGTCGAGATTAGCGAAAACCGCGCAGGAATAACAAAAAACTCACGCGGTTTTCGCTGATCCCGACTCTCGTGTTCTCGACCAGCAGGTTTTATGACGGGACATGTTAGTCGAGAACTCTAAGACGCGAGACTGGTCATGCCCGCGCGAGGTTATTGCTAATCTCGCGGGGTTATTGACAAACCGCGCGAGAATCACCGCGCTAATCTTGACTCTCGTGTTCTCGACATGCGGGTTTTTGACATGGCGAGAATAAGAGACTAGAATAAGAGAATAAGAAAACAAGAAAACGTTATATTCTCGCGCGGTTTAAGCTATTGTGGCGTTCTCGAGTTCTCGAGCCGCGGGTTATTAAAATTCGCGACAAGAGAAAGCGAGTGGGCGCGTCTTCCATATACAATATAAAAACTACAGCATAAAGAGTAAAACCAGAACAGCGACGTCAGTGTGATTGCTGGTAAATAGTCACAAGTAACCGGCGAAATACCGCTTCCTGTCAGTTAACCTCATTTAAGGTTTTATTCTGTCTGTTCATGTACATGCATAAGTAGTAGCCAGTTACACGCCACTTTGCGTATAAGCATAATTTTGTGAATGAAATGCGCTGATGTTAACTGTATTTGCTATATTATCAACGATGTTATGAGGCCTCTTTATTCACAAAAATCTATACTAGAGCTTGCAATACACATTGCAAGCTCTAGTACAGATTTTTGTGAATAAAGAGGCCTCATTTGCACCGAACTTTGTCATTTCAGTCGCGGTCTGAAGAAACAACCAGACGAAAGATCTGGAATCAAACCTGGATCGGGTCATCGAAAACATGGTTAAATATGGTACTTGCTGCTGCGACTGGATATCCTGACGTCAGTGTAATGTAATTGATGGGTTGTCCTGTCTAGTGTCTTCAGCACAATACTTCCGTGAAAGCAACATTTTGGGTGCATGGACTGGCTCTGACACAAAACGACACAAGATGTGTACACACACTAAAGTCTCGGTATGCAAAGTGTTAAAAGTGTGCTGTTTGCTGATCGGAAATCATTTCAAGCATAGTGTAAAGTTTTAAACACCAATATATAGCCCAGAAATACGCCTTAGATCTACAATTGTTTTTCTGGTTGAGCAGCAAACGACTGAGCAGCGTCATGTTATACCCATCAAACGTTCAGAGAAAGTAGTTCACCCACAGAAAATTCTAATTAGACTGGTACGCATTGCATGCGTGGTGTCAGGATATCTTTGCGAACCCGATCATGACGGTCCTGTTCAACACTGCTGGGGACCAAAAGATGATTAGATCGAAAGGAAAGCATAACACAACATCAATGATCGCCGACCTTGTTTCCGTACTTCTGTCACTCAGTTCCTCACTACCTCTAGCAGTCGATACCACTCTTCAACTCTTGGTCACCTGTGTATCAAATGTCCTCAGACGTCTACTGTGGGCTCTCAAGAGGTTCTCAAGCCTTCACCTGTCACTTTCGTGATCAACGTCCTTATCATGTTCTTCAGAGGAGACGGGAAAATCACAGATCACCTGGAGTCCGCTTGGTTAGTGGCGGTATGTCTACTAACCTCGTTTCATCTTGGTGGTTTGTGCTTTAATTACAGTAAGATAATGGTATGGTAACCAGCGTTCTAGGCTTCAAGATCCTGCTGAGCGCAGCATACGGCCTCGATAGGAAGATGTGTTGACAGATGATCAACTGCAAAGGAGGACGATTAGTTCTGTCAGGTGTGAACATACATCTCTGTCCCTGAGGTGGCACGTGAAATATGCGGTGGCACGTGAAATATGCCATCACCAGGAATAACGAAGTGTTTGTTTTATGGCAGTTTTATCGTCTTTCTAATATTGAGATAAACAAATGAGAAGTTTCGGCATTGCCTTTCCCTTATTGTCCCTAACCGTCTATATGACACCAACACATACCGATATTGTCAGTTTCCACCAAGCACTGCAATGGGTGCCCTGTTGGATTCCAATAGGCCAAAAATTTATATTTTGAAACTATTGATGTATTGATTAACTGTTCAGATCACAGTGCTAGTGTATATTAAAAACAAGGCCATATAATCGGTTATACCGGGTTTGTATGCTGCACGGTGCAGGATTTGTATGCTGCACGGTGCAGGATTTGTATGCTGCACGGTGCAGGATTTGTATGCTGCACGGTGCAGGATTTGTATGCTGCACGGTGCAGGATTTGTATGCTGCACGGTGCAGGATTTGTATGCTGCACGGTGCAGGATTTGTATGCTGCACGGTACAGGATTTGTATGCTTCACGGTACAGGATTTGTATGCTGTACGGTACAGGATTTGTCTGCTGAATGGTATAGGATTTGTATGCTAAAAGGTGCAGGATTTGTATGCTGGATTTGTATGCTTCACGGTACAGGATTGGTATGCTGATCGGTACGGATTTGTATGCTGCGCGATACGGGATTTGAATGCTGCACTGTACGGGATTTGTATGCCGCGTGATAACACGATGCTGGAAGCAGCAAGATGTGCATTGTAAAAGTGACATCTGGATATGTAGGTTGTTTTAAACCAAAAAGGTACAACCTACACAGATATGATTATCCATTATATTTAATATACACTAGCACAGTGATCTGAACAGTTAATCAATACATTAATAGTTTCAAAATATAAATCCACTGACCTTGTTTTATCCAGTCCTAAGGTCAGTGGATTACTTCTAAGTGTTTTTCCATCCGTATTGGTTCAATCGCTCTAGTATACGCTACATGACTATCACAAATCTGTCCATGCAAGGATAAACCTGTGATTAGGATGTATATATAGATACAGCTTACAAGCTTCACCGAATACATATCGGTTATTGCATCTGAAGTCCAGTAAGGCCAGCCGAAATCTAATAAAATAGTAAATGTGAATTTTATGCCATGGTGGTCATGGTACTAAAATTAAACGGGATACAATTAATGTTAAGGGATCGAGATATGACTGATTATTTCCCTCCTGGCGAGCCGATGTAAATTTCATGGGGCCAATTTTATGGTTCTCATCTGTCTGACAATTATAGGGACTGGTACTTATTAAGTACTGAAAATTACCGCCTTAAGTGAAGGCCTATAGTACAAACCGTAGGCAAACTGTTTATGAACGGCAATAAACACCGTGCAGTATGGCATCAAAGCTTGACATAGATGGTCAGACCGGGACTGAAGAAAGGGCCAGTTTTAATAGAATAGCAAAGACATCAGTTATTATACAGCTTTCGATTGCTTATGTTTTCGAGATATATTGATACTCTTTATAAAAACTGTTTTGAGAAACTCCCAAATTAGTCTGACTTTTCGGTTACCTGAACTGCGTTGGGAAACCTTATTCACTGGCATTTTATTTTGTAAAATATTAAAATTGTGTTAAGTATTGAATAGTTAATTTTTATACACTTTATTCTCACGATAAGTGCAAAGGAATAATTATACTTTACTGTGGATTTTTCAACCATATTACAAACTCTTTCAAATTTCAAATTTTACGAATTATTTAAATTTCTACAGATGCAGAGACCAATACAACGGGATTCCTGGTGACCGTGGTTATGTCATTTTACAACACTTTTCAAAGATCTTTTTTGGTTTTTGACACATTTATGTGCGAAAAGAATAACCTGCTAATCACATAAATTCAATGTATAAAGCTCTAGTATTGTTTTTAAACAATGTTCACTTATCTCATCCACTATGCCATGTTGAGGATATATCTTTGTTAGAAAATATTGAAATATTACGTGAAAATAACCCTGTTTATTAAATGGCGCAGTTTATCGCGCAGTTATCGACTTATATTTTTAACACTGGCATCGTGCGGTGTTTCATTCAGTTGCAAATTTACCTAAGTTTCTGGGAACTGCTTTTTGGCAAGAACGCCTTCTTAATGTCAGGTATATGCATTTTCGTCATACATACAAAAGCATCGAAGGTGATTCTTCAGTTGGTCTATTTAATGCGCCCTTTACAATAGCATGCAGATATAGACATACAACTCCCAAAAGAAATTTCCCTCTGATTTAATTGATTTCATCCGACATGTATACACTTATTGTAGTGTTGAAATGGTAACGGCGTTCAAAACTGTCCGCTTTTGGGAGCAGGTGTTCAACCTCTGCCTGATAGAAGACAGACACACCGGTAATTGGACAAGTGTAGTGGGACTTCACAGGGAGCGCCACGACCATCCCAAACAATTAAGCACGACTTTCGTAGTGTTACCTCAAATGCGTAGTCAGGGACTAGAAAGATGGATTGTATGTATTCCAGAAATTTCCAAGATACAGCTTGTACACATCCCTTGATGTTCACACTAACGTAATCACAACCATTGATCTACATCCACTATGAGAAGATTTTATTGATTTCTGATCGAACGTCAGTTTTAAAGAGAGCTCGCGTGAAAATTACTGTTACAGTTTACAGTGCACGCTGACTTAAGCTGTATGGATTGAAATTCGACATTATCTAACCGGCTAACGCTTTTGTGCATTCCCTTTTACGTGATCTCAAAATACCCGTTTGACTGAATACTAGTGCAGACCTCGGCTGGAATCACAACATCAACAAAATGAATGCATGTACCGCCAACATGACTGCATGTAACGTCAACATGGCTGCATGTAACGTCAACATGGCTGCATGTAACGTCAACATGGCTGCATGTAACGTCAACATGGCTGCATGTAACGTCAACATAAAAAGGATGAAAAGAACAGGTTATCATGGCAGATAAAAGCCTTTATTGGAAACTATACTGAAAAACTTTTAATTATTAAGTGTTACATTTCCAAAATGCTTAATAATGAAATAAATGATGGCTTTCCTTTATACAGAAGATGCAGAATATATTGTCCCTTAAAGCGCAATTTTATTTTACCAAATAACAAATGTAGGTGTTCATTATGTCGGTGCATGTTAAATGAAGTTGAATACATCAGACCTTTTGACCTTTATTACTTAGGCTTAGTACTGATTTAGTCTCGATTTCTGAACTGTTTAAAAGGAAATGAAATAAATTATAAAATCAGTGTATTACTTCTTAGCAGAAGTTCAGCTTTTTTACTGGTGAAATTCATTCAATGTCATTTTTGTTTAAAAAGTTATTTTCTCTTCTATGAACTTTAACGGTACTTCGGTCTCATCACGACGATGTCTCAACAGAACGAACCCATTGTGTACATATGAATAGTGCTGCCTCCTCGCAGAGACATCTAAGATAGCAGTTACAGTTGTTTGATCAGTATCTTGAGCGCACGTCTAGGAGTCTAGCTGTCAAAACAGTTAACAGCATCGTCCAATTAAGTCGTTTTAGCCTGAGCGATTCGGGAATACTGAATAACGTCTCTGCAATTATCCATATGCATTATTATCACTTTACATCCCCAATATTCTACCAAGAAAAACAAAACAACACAAAAAAAAACAAACATAAAGGTTTTAAAAATAAAAACGCATCGACAACCGTTATGTCCTTGTGTATGTCGTACAAAGCTTTGCACATGAAATACGATCTAATTTAGATGATCACGGGATCCAGCCAATTAAGTGTCATTAGTCTATTTTTATCTCCACTTGAAGGTACTTTTAATTTGGTTTCAATTTTGAAATTCGCATTTCCGCACATCTCTCACCGTATAGGGCCACTTGACATCTGCAAGCACTTTTTCATCAGGAAATCCAATTGGAGCAATTTAGGGTTTGGAGCAAAAAGGTTAGTAAATGGTGTGAATTATACTTCCGTAATTACACCTGTATTTCATTTCATTTTTAATCACAGGACCAAGGGCAGTTGTATAATAACTTCATAAATTACTACTCTAAGTCAACAAAATTCTTGTCAAAGGTACATTGTACCATGTCGTTTGCGGCGTTTTTGAACCGATTAACTGGATTTTTTTCCTGTCAAACTACTATATGTTATATTTATTCATCATTGGGAATGTATTATATCAAGCGGTTTATGACTCCCTTACACATTTAAAATTCAGACTCTGAACCATATGTACTACTAACATATATACGATTTAAATCCACTATATATAAATCGTTACACATTCGATGTAGTTGGGATACCACTTGCAAGTAATCCTAATCATGTCATGAGTTATAGCCATGCGATTTTGTGCTGAAGGACAGGTAAAGAAAATCCTAGAAGCAACATTTTTATCTCACGATATTTGCAAAGCGACCAGCAAGGCCATGTGCTAAACGTCCTTTTCCTAGAGAAAAACATTAAGCTAGCTTTCTTCTTTTTACGTCTTTCATATTTTTACCTGTAGCAATAAGATAATTGCTATGGTGCCAATTCCAAGTCAGTGGAGTGATAGTTATACCACTGCGTCCAAGGTAAAACACGGTTTAATGCTTGTGGGCATTTCAGTAAGTTCATGTGACTTTTATACATGCAGTATCTCGAGTGACATCCCATGGAAAAGGCATAAAATAAACAGCTAGGTGTTTGTCGAGTTTGGTCATGAATCAAAGGTCTTCTAGACCAAATCTACGTACACCGTCCATAAATTGTCCAGACTTGGTCCTTTTGACGTATGTCTTTGATCTCTTAAGAACAGTAATCTGTTTGGCTAGACGTATGTAGCAGTGTAATTATGAGTTCTCTAAACCTTATTTACCGCGTCCAGAAATTGGTAGAATTACTTGGTTTCTCTTAAAGTCGCAATTAAGTCACTTTTCTGGTCATATTTCTTCAAGCAACACCTTTCTGGCTCGGCGAGGGAATAACATGAAAGGCGACGTGTACTCTATATATCTGTTACTGAAACACTGATCAGTGTATGTTTGTTTGATTAGGGCCACGTCCAACGTATAAAGCATGACTTGGCCGATATGTATGTTTAGGTTGCACTCGTGCATTGAGTGCACCTTGCAGAAACACATTGTCTCAGTTTCAAGATATATATTAGTGCATATTCTCAGTGTATTCTATATCTGTGTTTTGGTTTCATTTATTTAAATTAATTTGGAGGGGTTGTCGAACAAGCGGTACGAGTTACTTTTACAGGAAACAATATAATGCTGAGTAACACAATGTAAAGGGTGCTATAACGATTTAACACCAGCATTCCGACACATTCTGGAACTCGTTCTTAGCTGGACATATTTGGACGGTTGATCATCATCATGGACTTGGGAACGGTAGTGTTTCCTGGTTGTTTCTCCTCGACTATATTGTCCTGTACAGGCAGATTGCCAATATGTAGCCTTCACTTTTACTTACCACAGGAATTTCTGTTGTCCATGTGTAAACATTTTTGACTTTTGACAGCAAAAACAAACCCCTTGCACCATTGGCTATTGCTATGCATATCACCCCTACGCGAGATAAACCGTCGACATACCGTCCAGACGTGCCAAAGACTCGCCTCACGTCTCCCAAAGTTTTCTCTTTAATTATTCAGAGAGCCATGCTGATGAAAGATACCTTTCAAAGCACTGGCATTTTTTCAGTTCATGAGGAAGACTGATGACTTACTTAATTTTGCCCCACGGTGTTGGGCGGGAGAAGACGCGTACACGCGAGGTCGAAAATGCTCATATTACGACAATGTACAGTTCAAATTCCAGTACACTCTCTCATCTCAAACATTCGATTGTCACCACTATATACATTTTTAATGAGCCTAAACTGACGCATGTATGCACGAAAAAAAGTGAAATAAATTAAATTTTCAATTATATGTCAGTTAACACTAATTGAAAATGGAAGTAGTCTTTCGTATGGCATATCGAGTCCACCAGAAAAAGTGTAAGGTTATAAAAAAAGGGGGCGTGGCAAAGCTCGGGTTGCGGGTCATAAGATATGAACGGCTCATTATAAGGAAGATGTCCGTATCGAATTCTATCTGGCGCCCGCGCAGGATCACTCATTCCTCGACGCCGGTGTGTATCGGAGCCGCGCGACTCAGAGCGTGAAATCCCGTTTGTAATCGACCGTTCATTGAGCAGGCAGCAATTCCGGCTCGCTATAGCTCAACGCGCACTCTCTCCACACTCGGCCTGGCTAGGAAAGTGCGCACACTTGTTCGCTTCCAGGCTGCTTTGATGTTGGTCAATTAACAGCGTTACTATATTTCTGTGCAAACCGAACAAAATGTGTCCATCGACCTCTCATCGCGGAGTGGAGAGTATGTCTACGAACACAGAGCTTCTCAGTCTACGTTAAACTTCTCTCCTCCACAGTTGGACAGGATCTCCGAGTGTTGCCACGCATGGAGAAAAAATGTCTCACCACGGGGAAAACTTACCGCTTTGGCTCTGTCAGATTTTGTCAGTTTCCCTAGTTGTGTGTCTGACCACTGGCACCTCCGAATTTTTCAAATCAGCTCGCGAGGAAAAAATACAGATCCTGGGCGACGTGATATTTGGAGGATTATTCCCCATGCATGAAAAAGGACAGCATGGTGACAGTTGTGGAAACATTAAAAAAGAGAAAGGTATTCAGCGTCTAGAGGCCATGCTTTATGCTGTCGACATGATCAACAACAACGACAACATTTTGCCCAACCTGACCATAGGTGTGCACATATTGGACACTTGCTCGTATGACACATACGCACTTGAACAGTCCATGGATTTCATCAAAGCACAGTTAAGTTCAATTGATCTTACGGAGTTCCAGTGTCAAGACGGGATGCCTCCCATATCTGCCCCCCTGAGACCAGTTGCTGGGGTAATAGGGGCCGCTTCCAGTCCCGTATCAATCATGGTGGCTAACATATTACGACTTTTTAAGGTAAGTGTCCATCAATACACATAAGATATTTATATAAAATAATTTGGCGAGAAAATTTTCTTGTTGATATCTTTCCAGTATTTTTTATTATACTTGTATATTTTATATTATAACCTGTATACTAACAAGGCTGGCAATATTAGGCTGGCATACATCAACACGTATGTGGCCCAATGCTTAACTTTAAATTCTATACCAAAATGACCTAACACAAATGTTCATTTCAGAACACTTTAAGTCACTTTAACGTGTTGGTTTGTGGTAAAAACTATATTGCATATGGAAAAAATCGCAACAATTCCTGTGTGGCCTGAATTAGATTTGATATTACTTCACAAGAATTGTTACATACATATATGTGATACTGATATGAACAGTTATGTCTGAGTCTGAATGGTACAATGCTAGAAATGTTTTTCAATGTAACACCATTAAATGTCTATCTTCTTTTGAAAATCTTCATGGCTCCAACAAGTAAAAATCCAGTGATCAGATTTCTGTCTCAAGAGATCCTTGAAGTTAATTCTTCATAGCAACGGTCGTAATGTTCTGGACTAGAATGTTATGCTTAGATTATGACTACAACGAATTCTTTAGCAAGAAACCTAATATATTGTTTAGCTTGCCTGTCGCCTGAACACATGTCGAGATAAATTGAGTGAAACCACAGGCGGATAAGCTACGACCACATGCCTGACTGTATAATTGTGACGAGAGTTTAGATTGCGTCCACATTCTGTAGACACTGTGCTCTATCGCCAAAAGGTGTTGAGAGAAAGTGTACGTCAGGAACTTTTATTCCCTAGACTACAGAAACGCAGTGCATTCATATTTTATGAACAAAGTAAGTGCGCATAGTACGTAGTCTCTGCAGTTGTATAAAACGCGGTTAGCTTAAGGTCGATTATACTACGCGGATTGTCGAGCTAAACTTCTCCATGGGTTTTATTTCACCCAACACGATGTGAGCTTACTTTAACCAATTTACTCAGCCAGCTGTGCTATAAACCAAACCAGAGATTCATCTGGGACTCAGTTATCCAATAACAAGGTGCACCAGCCGATGAGCGTAGGATTCACGCTGACCTGGGTATAGCTCAATCCACCTGCCCTACTTGCATCAATAGTTTGTTAGTTCTTCAATGTACACGTTGATCTTAAAGTGCGATTATCCAGTGTACAAAAAGCAATATCTCCATGTTATTTCTTTAAACAAAAAAATCCTCGCTAGTAGTTCTACACATATGATGATCTTACGAATGCAATTACATACAACAGGCCATCTATATGGACGAAACAAACTAGTGTTCCTCGGTTTTCCACATGGCGTGGTGCATTCATCATGTAAATAAAAAAATAGTTGAAGGAGTAGTTTTGTGTATAAATTTGGAGTTTGTTTAGCAAAATACATTGTCCTTTATTTGAGATATTTGCAGTGTACTTTGCTTTTCGGCTGTTTTCTAACGAATAAATTAAAGTCACACAGGAGACTCATTTAGCCTGACCTTAGCCGTGTCATACTAGATCATAAGTGTATAATTTAGTTAGAAAATCTCACACTATAGAATATGGGATGCATATATACCAGTGTAAAGCATATATTCCGGCTTGTTTGGACGAGAGACGTTTGTCTGAAAACTGCTACCTTTGTTTATTGGGTACTGAAAGCTTCCATCTTTCGTCAGCAAGGACACCTTAACGATTTTCTGCCAGGCCCATTGTCGTATACATAAAGTGTGTTTTGAGGTACCTGAAAAAAGCTGCATGTGTGTAGGTCAAGGGGTCCTCCAGGAATATTTTTTCACAGGTAATAGGCCTAACGTTTTTGTTAGGGAAATCAGTTAAGTAAACAACGCAGCCTCGCCACCACTTGTTAAGAATGTGGAATTGCTGTCATTTTATTGGTTGCATTCAGCAAAGGAGGGAAGTGGAGCTGATTTCGGTTTGAGAGTTAGAACGTGGTTACATTAAGCACACTTTCCAATCGTAAAAAGTATTATTTCGACCTAAACATGGCGACTAAGACTATGCCCACATCTTTTTGCTTTTGTAAGCATGTTCAATAATATTAAAGAATCTTCTGTGCAAAATCGAAGGACAGAGCGGATTCATACACTGCTGAAGCAATTTCTATATCACCAGCTTAATTTTCATTCCAACTAACAAAGCGTCTCACAAATGGTCTGGCAGTTTCCCAGAGAAGTTTTCTTGTTTAGATTTGGCCTTTTTCAAAGTGTATATTATTAGTTTGAATATTTTCCATTGATCATACTGTGTAAGTATATAAGTTCCTGTTAGTGAAACAAACAACGCTATTAAAATGGGCCTGTGGACCTTACAACGTATGAAATGACAAACATTGACAGTACCAATCATTTACCGACACAGTGCCGAGGTCATGTCAGACACGCAAGCCTTGTGAGCTCGCGATAGGAACCGACTTTTCACCGCAACGGTAAAGTTGCCTTTTGCACGAATAATGTCGCAGTGACATGATGTCACGATTTACTCAGTCTGTTACTGACTCTGTTACTCTATGACCACAAAAGTCGTTAACTTAATACTAAAAGCTTACATTTCTCGGGGTATGAAAAGCTCCAAGAACTGCACTTATACTGATGGGAACACAGAGCTTGGTATATTCGTTCAGGAACCATGTTGATAGTACTTAGTGTATAATAATTGGAGTAAAGAGCAGGTAGGCACATTAATGGGAGTAATGGTAATGGTAACAAGAGTGAGAACAATTACAAGAGCAACCGATGGTGCATGTATGGATCAATACAAACGAACAAGGTCTGCTTCAATAAACATAAAACTCTATTAATGAGTTCAGATCATTTGGGAATAAATGTATGAGTGATTGACTACTAGGTTTCACGTCACATTAACAGCATTTCAGCCATATGGACACGAGATCATATTTATTAGATTCAGGAAACAGATCAGATCTGTAGCAGACATAAGAATGCAAACATATAAAACTAAAGCAAATTATGTCGGACGCCATTAAAACCATGTAAGAGGTATACATCAATACATACTAGCATGCATTCACTGAAGTTATCAACATATTGAATACTGGTTGGTTGCCAGAAGGTTCTCTTAAAGATCAAGTTATTTCGGACAGAAAAGTGGCTGTACCTTTATACCTATGACAGCGACAGTTTGAAGATACGACCATTTGGTTTGCAATGAGTTCTGTAAACGTTGCTATAAAGGGTGCTTCCTGTTCCTCTGAAATTGCCAACGTTAACGTTCTCTAGGGAACTGGGATAACATCTGTGAGAATTTCTTCAACTTTTTGTCGATCACTGGCGTTTTAAATCCTTTTATTGCCTCTCATAAAGTCACACAGACTTTTTATTGCTGACCATAGTAATAAAATCCTGTATCTGATCGTGTGCACTATGAATGCACACACAGGTACTGTTGTATGGATGGTATTACTCATCTGTACATATTGTTCTCAAACCCACCCACAGTACATAGGAAACACTGCGCATTAAATAATTTACTATCCAGTATCTGATTATTTTGATCGTGAAGCAAATTTTCGTAATTAGTAAAATAGCTAAGTAACAGAAGTGTATATCCTTTTGTAATCTCTTTAAGAAATAATGGCTTCATTCACTGCCGATACGCTGTGATAAGGGCAGTGAAAAAGTAAGTGTCCATTGTTTTTGGATTC
The DNA here is from genome assembly GCF_032854445.1 of Liolophura sinensis. Lineage (NCBI taxonomy): Eukaryota > Metazoa > Mollusca > Polyplacophora > Chitonida > Chitonidae > Liolophura > Liolophura sinensis. The sequence goes on along the minus strand of NC_088301.1, from coordinate 46,625,813 downwards.
GGCCTGAATGAAGCCATTATTTTTATTCTAACACATCACTCGTTCACATGCATTTTACACTAATTTTCAGTTTTCACTCTCTTTCAATTTTCACTCATACCTATTCACCCCTTTATTTTGATTACACTTCTCTTGCGTCGAACGCTCCATGGAAGAGTTCATTTTAAACGACCACAGGGTCCACACATCGAGAAACATTGATGATACCGTATTTTGCACGCTTGTTGTTGGATGAGTTGGATGATAAAGATTGGAGGTTTTTGACTGGACATTATCGTCAAAATTTCGATGGAAAATTAAAATAAATAAATTAACATGTGTACTTCGTAGTTGCTAACTGTACATAAATCTGTCAACGAGTGTAGAGAAAGTAATCCGCCCTCAAGTTAAATATGTCGACATACATATACATTGCACGGCTTCATGTTGATGGCGTCATATAGTTTGTTTTCATACCTTTAAACCATGTGCCGTACCAACCTATCCTCATTGTATCCTCCAACCCTGCTGAAGGCTATGACGTTACTCTTCGACAACAGTGTTGGATAGCGTAAAAAATTCACTGCATATACGGTCCGATATATGTAGTCGGCGTCTCTATTCTCTGTGTAGTACTCCTTTGTCAAATCTGTTAGAATTTGAGATATTTGAGCTGAAGATGAAGAAATAGCCCCATACGCTTTCCAACTCTCCAGCTCCTGCGCGTCTGTTAAATTTTTTTTTCACTATTTATATGTTCAGAAGAATACCAGTGCCGATATGTTTGCTTAAAGATATCAAGCTAGGCACTTTTCTTCTTTGTACGTGTGTTTTTTGTATGTTCTTCATAATAGCAAGCCGAAATAATTGATTTCCATCACCTCTGCGCCGACTTGTTCAGATGTTTATACGATCTTGGTGCGATAGCGAACTTCTGGGACAAACTACTCTTTTTTTATCTAAATAAGACCGTATCATGAAAATGATCTTAGAGTGGTTGCTTTTGCATGTTTACCCAAACCTTTGAACAGCTAGCAGACACTGGGATTGCCCTGGAGAGCCCATCACGTCCTTAAACTAGAAGAGCAGCAAATGCAATTTGGTTTCATTTTATTCTGTGTAGAAAATAGAAAAACGATGAAGGTGAATATATCAATCACAAAGCTATATACATGGTAATATTCGCCCCAGTCTGCTTTCCAGATATGAACTTTCATCACTGTAAATCGACCGGGGGAGCTCAGTGTATTTGATCTATTAAGTAAGATATATCGACGACCCTAACATGAGTTCTTTCCGTCACGCAGCTCAGTCATACCTCAAGATTTCTTCTGATTAGGACAACTTTTCTATAAAACAGATGATCATGGTTTATGGTTTATGTGAGGGAAAAGGGGGAATTTGATTTACTACCTGATATATTTGTTGTATTACACATCATATGGTTGAACGACATAGCTCTGTTGTCGAGGCAGTTAAGGTACTGTTACAAACACGGACTGACAAAATAAAGCACGCTATCTCTCATCTTTGTCAGCTTCAGGGTAACGAATCGTATGGACAAGAATACAATGCTGACAAGCATCAACACTTAATCTTCAGTACACGTAAAATATAAAATGTAAAAAAAAAAAAGATTTTGTGGTGCATATTTATCGTTAAGACTATAAACTATAAAGTATTGAAAGCATTTATTTAATGAATTTACAAATTGTCTCTAGTAGAACTTCCAAAAGTCTGATTGGAGATGTTTCCCTTAAGCACGAATATGGCTTTCTTTCCTGAGCGATGAAGTTTTGGGTAAAAAGTGCATGGGTGCGTGATGCGTGCTACTAGTCTGCTTGATATCGATTTAGGAATAATTTCAAGCATTCGCCAGATGAACAATATAATTAGACGAAACGTTATTTTATCTGTTGATTGTTTGATTGGTCAGGAAATTGTAGCTGTGTACAAAATTTTTATTATCCAAATCAGGTGCACAAAGAATTCCTAAAATGTAGGCTCTTTTGATGATGCTACATGTTTCATCTATTTATCGCTAAGTTTGCTATGTCCCCCAGGCTTGCGTGATTTCAATTTTGCCGTGATATATGAAATTGCTTTTCAGCATGTCACATTGGTTTTACCATGGGGGCAAAAAGGCCTTTCCTAAGATGCCATCCTCAGACATTTTCTGGTGCGCTGGATTTGTCGTAATAGAATATTTTCTTCGATGTACCTAGAGTACCCGACGCCTCCGTGATTATCACTTGAATCTGTACCCCCCATTTATGCCACATAAGCAATAACTGACTCTAGCAAAAGGCTTGCCATGTTTCGGAGACAGTATCAGGCGACAGGGTCCCTTTAATACGATTTGTCTGGCTGTTTTCCACAATCCACTACCATGGCCGCTCTCTTGGATGTTTTGTCCACCAATAAGTACATGATCCCTGGAGAGAAATTGCACTGGACTTCGTTTATCAACAGCGAGCCAGATAATCAGGTTAGCAGGGGCCGATTGGGGTAAGAAGCATGCTGGCTAACTTCGTCAGCGATGAGGGTTGTGTGACTATTAAAAGAACCCACTCAAACAATACACGCTCACAAGCGCTCCTTGAATTGTAATTTAATTTGTTATTTGGGCTTGCTAGGCACAGGATTGTCATGCATTTAAACTGGCCTCATTTACACACTTGTTCGAGTGCAAGAACATGCTCTACTTGCACCGATGATAAGCCTGGTTTTATGCAACTCCAATCTTACATCGGGGAGTTGAAAATTCAATATTAAGGAAGCATTGTCAACATTTGAGTTAGTTTTAGGAGTTAGTTTTAGGCGATGTTTCGGACTACGCGTTTAAAGGTATGGCAAACTTATTGTGGTTAATTTGATATTTTGCCTTTCTGTGTTTCATTGATTTTATAATCTTGTCTATATTTATAAATCTGAAATTGTATAAAGCATTGAAAATCTAAAGAAAAGGAAATTTGCATGGATCTTCAGTTATGTTTGGTAAAAAATAATGTGTTCCAAACACTGAACTACGAAATGATAGAAAGGAGATAAAACTCATCAAGAAATTGTTCCTGGAAACAAAATGACCACAATGATACCTTTACCAATGGCTTATAAAACCCATGAAAAAAAGCAGTGCTGCTAATGATTTCGTGGGAAAGATCCAATTAGGCTTTCTAACGGAGTTGTTTAAACCGGTCAGTAGGCGCCTGCACGCAGCATATACAGACGCTTTGTTTCTCCATGCCGGGCTGAGATGTACATGCCAACTTTAAGGGGTGGTCTGAATTTCTAGAGACACTTCGATCTACATGGATTTATGAGTTGTGACTGAGTTAAGCCTGTGCACCTGCATGTGACTAGATGATAACTTGCAACATTCTTGTTGAAACAAATTAGACAAAATTGGTAAATTACTCTCCAATAAATGTAAATTTAGGAAAAATTGATATTCAGAATATTTCAGGCGTCTATGTGTTTAATTATCAGCAGCATGTGACACTGACCGATTCAAAACACTATAAGTTAACCGTTTATCCAGTTGTTTACAGCTCTCAGACACTTTAGATATGGTGAACGCTCGTGGCAAACGGAATGGGATGTCCAAATTAAAGGACAGAACCATGAAAACAGAGTTTTAGCACAAAGTGTCATTCTTCCCTATTTTTTTACAAAATATGTCAACAACGACAATCAAAAAGTGATGAATATAATGTACATATACTACTGCACCACTGAAGCGCTTTGCATTGTAAGACATCAGCCAAGCATACAGTGAAATTCACCAACACATACACGTTTCCATGGTACTAATTATGAAGCTGACATATTGAACCACCTTCGACATACCTGGAGGACTATTGTACATGGAAACAGCAGCGAAACAATACCACCGTCTTACGAGGAAATATAGTAGGCCTTTTAGTCTTGATTACAAAGCAGCTTACGCCCGATAAAGCCGTCAAACCGTTTTTCACATGAAGAGAATATCTCTTTTATGGCAGACAATAGCCCAGCACAGGGTATTCAATGCTCCAGTGTTCTGATGAATAAAACATGCTGAGTGTAGATGTATGCAGCGTGTCATCTAGCGACTCCGACATTTGCCACGATTATATACACATAGATACACAAGCTTCTGTTGACATTTGCAAGTCCCTGCTGCCGAGATGTTACTTATGGTCGATATATACCCAGCTCAGCAATATCCCTTCATCACATTAATGGGGTATCTCATATTTACTCCAGGTAAATAGCATCAAATTCATGATTGCTTACTAATAGGGACGGCTTCTCGGAAACAAAAAATATAGGCCTGCGCATGCCACTAAAGAAATAAATGGCTTTCAGCATTACTGGATAAGCTTTCTAATTTTTGCTTGGAAAGTAAGATTCCTCTTTCATCTCATGTCTTTCTGTGAGCGTGTTTTTAATGTAAGAAATATACCACAAGGGATACAGCGTAATGCAAAAAAAAAGAATGATTATTTGTATCGTACTACTTAACTCGGTGTTACTATTGCTTCGCCTGTTTCAAACATATATATGCTTGGTTATACCATTTACTTTACTTAACGATTTTTCAGTCATATCACGACGAGGAGTCATTCAGTGTGTGCACATACACTGCATCTTGTTGCTGGACGAGGCCGACACCCTGCCTGATCACATTACACTGACACAGGGACAACCTGTCTTGTTTTCTTGGTCTAACTTGCCAGTGTTGAGAGCCAAACGAGGCAGCAACAAGTACCATATTTAAAGTATTTTGTATGACACGACCAAGATTTGATACCAGTTCTCCCCATTTCAAAGCGGACGCTCTATCACCAGGCCACCGAAGCAGTCTCGCTTGCTTTGGGTAGAGTTGAATGGCGAAAGAGTAGCCATAGCAGGTGGAGTTAATTTTGACTAATTCTCCTTTGGGCCCGGATCACACTGGATAGCAATCTGAGCCTGTGCCAGAGGAAACCATGCGTACCTGGAAACATGTTTTCCTGGCCGAAGCTCTGTTCTAAAATTAACTCGGCAATAACCATGGTGATATGGCGTATCAAATGTGAACATGGCTGACTGCATTGAGGTGTTCTATAATTCTGCATCTGATGAACTCCATATTATCCGATATTCCAAATGATAGGGCTTAAGACAACAGCTATTGCTGCCACATAAGTAGATAAGCGCCCAATTAGATTCAGCTCTTTCAGGTTTTGGCTATTAGAGCCAAACTGTCTCAGTACCAGGAAACCGGAAGCAATATATTAATAATGCCCTGCTATAATGTCAAAATATCCATGGTCTTTGATCTGGCTTAGACTCTGCGATTTGAACTAGCTATTATAGTCTTAACGTAATGACTGGTGTCACCAACTGAAACCAAGAGAGCTGTTTAATCATTTTCATCAAAAACCTTGACATGCATAGACTCCGTTAGAATTTCGCAGCTTAATGTTTAAATACCATTAGAATACATGTCTGGTGTCTTCGGCTTGATATTTCAGTGGCGTCATGGACTTGTCCTGCCACAAGAAAACGTCGTCATATGACTGAAAAATTGTTAAGTGCGACGTTAAACCCCAAGCATACACAGAGGCATACATACCATTTGAATAACCGATTGTTCAAAGCGCTAAGACAAAACAACCTGTAAAGGCATTGTACTAACCCTCAGAAAACTTTACGAGTCCACTTCAGACAGATGTTCTTTGTTTCTTATCTTAAAAGAAGTGATGATGAAAATACTATGTGGTGTAGAAGATAGCCTTAAAACAGCTGACATACGCCAGCTTACAGTTGTCTTTTACGGGTGAGGAGGTTTTGTCACCTTGATGGTTGTTTGAGCAGAATAGGAGATTGTATTTGGGATATTTTGCTTCCAAATGACGTTAAGAAGCTTTGCTAAGAATACGTATGATACCTTAGAGGTATTAAATTTTTGCCACCGCAGTGTTGTACAGACATATTTATTCAACGCTATCTGGTGTTTTAATGACATTTCTGATTTTTCTTTTTACTAAGTTTATATGTATGACATAACTTTGCGTTTTTGGAGTTATATGATGATAATCGGTTCTGGGTTAAAGTATTGGTATAAAATGCAAAAAGCTGTGTGAAGTTAGCTTCTTCTGGAAAGTCAGTATGCTGACCTTCTGTTCTTGTTATGCAAAGAAAGCGGGTTGACCTGAGACTGACTTCCCAAAACAAAAGTGACTTTGATCGTGACCGTCAGGTCATGCATTCAGTTTATTACAATTTTTAAGAAAACCCCTCTGTGTAATTGGTTTCAGTTTCTCACTGTTCAGCGAAATCTGAAAAGGGAATGGACTTGAAATTGTGATATACTGAAGGAAATAAAGTGTGACCAAATCGGTTTAGTTTTCTTTACCGTGTTACAAAATATGAAAGTATAAATTTCCAACGCTGTAGAGCAGTTTAACACAGTCAGAATATGAGGCTGACTATCGGCAACTTTTCACCTCTTTACAGTTAAACCAGTTATTGGCAGCGCTATTGGGTCCTATTACCAGGGTTAGGTATATACCAAAGCGATCGTAAACAAGGATATATCCAAAAGTGCCACGAACAATATTACCATTCACTTTAAAGTTTGCACCCTACTTGACCTGTACATTACTCCAGTCGTTAGTGAAGAAACAAGTCTCTAGTATCAAATAACATGCCGATAACGCGGAACAGACCTTTATAGCTTTCCTGTAGGGGCTATCGCAAACCCCTCATGTGGGCATCTGGACAATTTAGCCGTTCGGTCAGGTCAAGGGGAAACGAGGATTGGGGTTGGGTGCGAAAATCTGATCGCTTGTTATGGTTTGGGTATTTATACATTTATCTTGTGAGAAAGATCTAGACCTGTTTTCAATAATTTGTAGACTTGGGGAAACTGAGATGCTGGTACTGGTCAGCTTATTTCAGATAACGTCTGAAATGAACACAGCACGTGCCCTTTTCCTATATATATCGGGTGCAGTGATGAAATAAAACTGTCTCAGCGATGCTAGATGTAGGATTGCCAATTTGTCGAATGGTATGTTCAGTAGAATCCGTAACTAAAAATTTTAAACATATAGCAAATAATGTAAAATACATGTACTGTCAGGGCTTATGTTCTTTGCACAGCTGATTATTAATGTCGCAGGGATTTCTCACCCAAGCTGTTATCTAAGCAGACGATCGCCTTTTGGCACACGTGTTTTGACATGCTGGTTAGACTCATCGGTTTTAATATCTTCATTTTGTAAGCGATACGCGCTGCGAACTGCGGAACCAACGTCTGAGATAGTTAAAATAATTATAGTTAAAATTGTTCATTGGTATTGAAATAAAAACAATACATGTCAATCTACATCTGATGAAAACGTTATGAGTATACAAAAATAAACATGCATAAACTAGGCCTAGTTTGAAAAGGTTTTTAGAGCTATACAGTTTTGATTCTGCAGATGAAATGTAAGCTTATATTATTTGTTTAGAGCTATACTGTTTAAATCTGCAGACGAAAGGTGTGTTTGATTTCTTGAGTGCTATACAGTTGTGATTCTGCAGATGAAATATAAGCCTGTATTATTTGTTTTTGAACTATACAGTTTAAATCTGCAGATGAAATGTAAGTTTGTATTATTTCTTAAGAGCTATATAGTTTGAATCTTCACAGATGAAACGTGAGTCTTTATTATTTCATTAGAGCTATATAGTTTAAATCTGCAGAAGAAATGTGTGTATTATTTCTTGAGAGGTATATAGTTTTGATTCTGCAGATGAAATGTAAGTCTCTTTTATTCATTGGAGCTACATAGTTTAAATCTGCAGATGAAAGGTAAGTCTCTTTTATTCATTAGAGCTATACAGTTTAAATATGCAGATGAAATGTAAGACTGTATAAATTATGGAGTGATCTCGTTTTCTGATGACATCATGTGGAATGATTGAAATCGTGCTAGAGGGGTGACTAGTTCATCATGTCTACACTAAATGGCGTCCGTCTTGACCAAGACTTTCGCTGTGGTATCTTTTGTGTACAGTATGTTAGAAAGCAAATCCCAGATCTCCTTGTTCGGACTTCAAGCTAGACCGCAAGTCAGTCAACACTCAGTATGCTTAGGACCTCGAGCATAACACCCCACTGGAATACAGGGCGCGCTTTTTTCATCACATTGTGTCATTCGTTGATAGCGATCAGCTTAAGGACGGCCAACTTTCATAACAGATTAGGCTTATCTTGTAAAAGTTTCGTGCGTACCTAACCATAGTTGACTGGACCGACAAATGTGTCGTTATTTGCAGTCTAAGCTCTTTCGTGTACCAATATAGGTTTAGTATGGCACGCTTTATACTTGAAGCTCCAGACTGAGCTTTCGTTGGGTCTCTCAGTGAATAGAGTAACTCTAACACCATTAGTTTCTAGGGATTGCACATAAGCCCCATTCGGCGGTGGGATACTTTTACATGGAGGCTAGACGGCGCTCAGACCACGAACATCTTGACGACTGAGTTATAAACCTTGTAATAAAAAACGTTAAGAAAGGCATCCTTCTCAGCTATGATGGAAGTGGAACTAATTGGGCTCAGTTTATCGTTGCTAACCGTCGCCGATCAAATCCTGAAAGCCACTCATTCATAAGGCGCCTGTAACTCGTTTAAATAAGAACGGTATTGGAATACCTGTTATACAATTAATATTAACACGTGTTACGCAAAGGAAGTTAAAACATCACTATGGTTACATTTAATTGTGTTGTAGTGTACTTAACACAAGATTTATTTACATACTATCTTACTAATAATACTGTTCTTTACATAAGACATACATGTGATAGTCACAAATATTGTATTGTACTATTGGTTTCACTGAAAGGGACGCTCACATAACGTAGAGTTTCTGTTTTCAAGCATATAGAATAATTGCCTGTATTATCCGTTTTGTTTTCGTCACATAACTTGTTTGACATTTTTGATAAAAATCATCAAAGCATAAAGCATACTACCGAGCGAATGTATGGAAGCGAGTTGGGATGAGGCTTTTACCGATATGAAAAAAAAACATCCCTTTGATTCACAAGTTGTTATTCTGCTTATGATCATTGAACAGAATCCTTTTGTGAAGAATGGAAGCGTATCAGAAAAAAGCACGCGCCTCTGTCTCTCCAGGGAGTTTACGCCATGATCGTGGTGAGAAACAGCTTGCAGTCCCGACACCACTCTGTGATCTTCAGCACGGTACAAATACTATAAATTGTGTAAAAGGGTTGTAGTTTAATTTTTTCGTGATTCGCGTGCAACAAGCTGATCCTACAAATTCTGTTGGGTAACAAGAGCCTCAGTGCTTATCTATGTTTTGTGTATATCAGCTGAATAATTTCCCTTTCAGGCAGCGGAATAACCTTGACGTACATCGCAAAACATGTTTATTACTCCTGTCACCTTGTTCACATAGTCATCCTGTGTTACCCACACTTTCACATACGCCCGCAGACATCTCTTTTTTCCACAGTTGGCTGGTGGACTCTTCTGCTATTCGTTTTCTACTGTCGGCTCGTGGACTTCTTCGGCGTGGACTAGGCGTTTTGTACTTAGAACAAAGACATCTAAGGTTCTTCACCAATTAACTTTGAAAGGCTTTAAGCCTTTCAATCGCCAGCAATACTGTGACTGCAGAATGATGGCTGAATTATAAGTTTTTGTAAAGCAACAGTTAATGAATCTATGTTCTATGGTTAAAATTCAACGTCAAGTGTGAGCTATTTAATGACTTGACCCTCAACGTTACACAAGTTGTTTTCTCAAAACCTCATTTTGACAGGATTCTTCGAATGACCAATTTGTTGCTCTTGTACGGGATAGAAATCAGTTTGAATGATATAGCGATTGCTGTTTAACGCCAAACTCATATGGACGGAAGACAACGAACAAACCTTGCAAACGGCAAAACGGAGACAGTCAAACGTCTCTAAAGCGTCAAGAAAATAGAAATTCCACTCCAAGACCTGGATGGAACACACGTTTCATGTGCCAGTGGTTGGGTAGCGAGACTTAGCAATGAGCCACATTCTATTCCCCGAGTTAACGTTCATATACGTCGCAAGACTATTGTAGGACGGGATCAAACGATATTTTATTACCTCAGTATTACTAAAGTATTGTTATCCAGTAGTTTATCCGAAAAGGTTATCGGAAATAGATTGCTTCATCACTTTACATTACACTGAACCGCTTTTCGAAATAGATTTCCATTTTAAAAAATGTCCTGTCGATAATGACACACAGTCCTCATGCTGAGGTGACGAAATCTACGGTCTTGGTTAACTGGATGTCGATGCGTACAACAGCTTGTGAAATTTAGACTCGATGCTTCTGTTATCCTTTTCCTTACAATAAACCCAATACACTGACCACGTAAAGGTTTGGTCTTTGGCCAAGACATCGACGATCTCTAGTCAATGAAGACTGGGTGGAATCATGTCCTGCTTTACTGATGTGCAGATGAGGTTTTCATGTCCGAAGCACAGCCTGCGGTCTTTAACATGACGGACGAAGGCCCTGTAAATGGTACTTCCCAGTCAGTATGTTTAATTAGTGGCCTGTGGAAGCCAGAGGACACGGTCATTTACAGAACTCCATTAAACATAAAACCCAAAGGATACGTGAGATCATGACCATTTCCGCCACGGCTTACCGAAAGACGTAAAATCAGGGAAAAGAAATTACGAAACGCAGATTGAAGCCCAGGGGTAAATTGTCGCCATCTGACGACGCTGTCTCCTAAGTGAAGGTTTGACAGCGTTCCAGAAATACAATAATCAATGAAATGGCTCTTATCCGCTGAAGACCCTCAGAAACACTATGTGGCCATTCACAAAGCCATGCTTATCTGACTTCAGGCTGAGATTTCTCCCAATACATGTTCCGGTCTAAAAGCAACGGCTTATTTAAAAAAAACAAAACAAAAACAAAAAAGAGCTGGCCTTCATCTTAAAGAAAACCTCGCTATTTATTCAAGTTTTTGGCTTCTCTACTCATTCAAATGTATACGGTTCTATATTTAATTCAAGAAAGTGTTATGAAAAGATAAAGCCACCTTTCTGCTTTTGATGCAAATTTGAAGTACCAGTGCCTAATTTATCAAACCGTTTTCTGTGTCTCACTTACTGTAAATAGGTGATAATCTTTTGAAGTGTCAGTTTTGATCCTGTCCAACACCTTCTATAAGCCCGTGCTCAAGATTCACAAATTACATACAATCAGTACCTCTTACCAACTCAATACTTATTAGAATACAAATTATCTCTTCAACAAACTGGGATTGGAAATTTAAAGCGTTGTCCTTAGGAAAGAAAATTGGCTATCTGCATTAAATGAGTGTTTCATCTAACTATCGGCTTCACGTTAATCACCTTTCTATGCAGCGATAAACTAGCCTGTATTAAGGCGGATACAACACTGAAACATTTCACAATGCAATGTCAGAATTGTACTGTATTTTCCCTCCTATAACAGTGTTGAGAATTCCTTACACGGCATATGTTTAAACTTATTCCGCTATTGGAAAGCCAAAAATTCAATCAAATTGAAATAATGTAGTGACCTGGATACTAACAAGACTTTCGCTTTTTCACATAATCTAATACACCAGAAAGCCGTTGGCACCGGGTAACAAACATGCTACGTTCTGCGTCAAGGCTAAGACCACAGATATGGTCTCAGGAAGCAAGCCATCAAAGTTGTCTCCCCACATTACGGCAAATGTCACGTAGTCTTCATGTCCTGTTTATCTTCGATATTACACACTTAGACTGTGTAGGTCAATGTCTGCCTTAGGCAATGTAAGCCTCAGCCCAATTTTTGCCATAAAGCTTTAGGAGTGCTTTCGGCCTCAGATACCATGATACAAAATTTTGCCTCTGCGATGAAAAGGTTCTTGTCTCTTTCCCATTTTAATGTTCAAACTTATTTTATCCACTTTACGCCGGACTCGTTTACGTCGTTTTAACTGTGTATTCCAGTAACGTTACATTTGCACATTCTTAGGGATGGACAGCTTGCGGATTTGTAAAGAGTAAACGTTTGTTTTTTGTGTGTGTACCTCTAGCTGTACGGAACTAATAAATGCTGTTTCTGGTGCATTTTGGAGCAGGTTTTACGAACTAAGTTCGTTGTTTATGGATAGCACACTCTTAAATATGTTTTTTCATATATATCATTTTGTGGATAGGTCAATCTTATAAGCCCGAGACATGGTTCGGAAAATACGCGAATATGGACACTTTTTATATATCTCAGTCTCATAACACAGATTCATGGAAGTTAGCATGTATGGCGATGCGAAGTTTACTGAATGCCTGAAGTTTTAATGCACTATATTTTTAATGTATACCTCAGAGTCTAATGGACGTTAGATTGTTTAAAAAGGGTTTGCCGAAAAAAAAATTAAGTATGCTTTCTTCACGTTGATGCTGATGGTGCCTACTGGTTTGATGAAATCTGTTCCGGAAAAAGGCGGAAATATAATGCAATCTCAACTTGGTACACATACGGGTGAAAGTAAAATGAATACATGGCATGTGGACACGGTTTGTTTAACCGTGTTGCATGGCACTTCACGCTCGCAAAATTTTCCAATTATCATCCAATGGAAACCTCAGAACGCAGCCATTTAGCTGGGGTCTTTCGGGCATAAAGCCTTGAAGATGGGCTATCATGGTCGAGTTTGTGAAGGGTTCGTTAGAGACGTATTATCCGACTTCGAGTAACAATTAGATGAGAAAAGTAACTGATTAGCCTAAGTGCTGCCTACCGTTATCACGACATCGGAATCTATTTTGGACAACACCAAAGCAGAAGTCGATAATGGTTGAAATGTTACTCCAGGACAAAGGGGCACTTTGTTCAGTCCAACTATAGGATGTCGTTGACGACTTCCATCCTTCAAGATGACAGATTCATTTGTCGGATTAATCGCGAGGGATATAGGTCACTTAAGCTCGCCAGGCTGAACTGGACGCCCGAGGACCTCAAAGGAATACCTTCAACAACCACAATGGTGCTGTATAATTTGACAACTCCAAATCCGAACAGAGATTCTTTCAAAGGAATCAGTTGTCATTCTTGTAACATGAAAAGCACGCTGATAAACTAAGATGTATAATAAACTAAAGAAGAAGTAAGCCCATCTTGATATGCCTTTATTAACTTTCAGATTTGCAAAAAATTGAGCTTGAAGGGATGTTATACCACAGTGCTAGATACGATAACCGTCATGTCTTATTCTATTGAGGAAAAGGTTACTTCATTTATCTTAAGGAAAAATCTCTCACGAAGATGTTCTTTCCCGGCTTCATGTATGACGTGAGGGTAACTCTGGTGTTCCTAAAATAAATTGAATTAAAGCAATACCATACATATATATGATTCCTGTATTGGCATGTATGACTGTACACATGGACTACAGTCGTAAGTCTTTTTTTTTAATTCAAGTTTCTGTAACTTCTTAGGTAGCAAATTGCTGAGAGAGCCCTCTGTACTGCATTGTTTTAAGTAATAATTCCCGATAATATCTACTCTGCCTTCCCGTTCTTCAAGTGGTGATCCTTTTGTCATGTACCTTCCTCATGGTCACCATTTCACTGAATATCACGCTAGCTGGCCAATCACTGAAACTGTTTCGAAAGGGACCAGTTTGATGAAGGCTTCATTAGAGACCTATAATCCTCTTCCGTGTTGGAATTAAATCAGACAAGGATCTGATTAGCCTAAGTGGGGCCTTCGGCCATCTTCACATCACCCCCCATTCCTGTTCTCCCATGGATAAAATCAAGAATTTTGAAGCTGTATTCGAGAGGAACGCTACATTTTATCAGCTTTTAGGAGCTGTTATCTCGGAAAATAATATGCAAATGTTCATTCGGATAATCCATTATGTTTCGTAATATGCAAATGTTCATTCGGATAATCCATTATGTTTCGAAGTAATCGCGCTATATATATGATCAATATCATCAATACATCAAAAACATCCCCTGAATGTGTTCGTGTATAGTTTGCCATTTTTGTTTTTCGGAAGCTGAAAAATATGCTGATCTGCAGAGGAAAGAGAAACCTCTCGTTGTCACGCGACGGGACTTGATGGTTAGATCGCTGTTATAAACTAGATTGACATCAAGTCTCGCCATGTGATCGCGAGATTTGACCTCCATCCACAATACACCAATCAGATGTCCTCAAAAGATTTGGAACATCACATGTACTGCCAAACTAGAATGTTTGTTTGTGTGGGAGCTAAGGAGACTCATGCTTCTAACACATTCTTTATTTTACATTGGTGAAGAACTGACTGATAGCCAGAATAGTTCTGTATGTAGAAACTAAAGCGAAGTGCACTCATGGGTATCTTTTTCGTTGGTGCTTTAATTATGAATTATAATAATAATGATGTCTGAGATGCCGGCTTTGTTCATTCACGTGAAGAATTTGTAGATGGAGACAGCCGTAAATTATGTTTCTCGTGTGAGGTACTGTTTGGTGTGCTCTGTATTTTTCTTCTTCCATTACAAGGTTAGACGTGAAATAAAATGTCGTGACCCTGGGAAAATCGGCCTATACATACACATATGATGCAAGCTGTGACAGCTGGAATTGTGCCTAAGAGGAGACAACGTTTGAGTTTTGATCCATTTACCGAGTTATTTGGAATCAAGAATTACCCCAATAGTGCACATATTCATTATTTTTTGTTATTCGGTTCAGTCATACGTAGACAGGGTAAGACATGAAGCAAACCTAGATGAACTGAATATGCTGTGTGTGCAGTTCTTAGAAGCCAAGACCTTCTGGAAATTATAAGGGTGGGCCCGGTACAAGCGGTGGTCAACTAGTATTTCCTTAAGAGAGGTCTAATCGATTATAGTCTGACCTGCTGTGATCAGTTCTACCAATTTGTCTGAACCAATTGGCATTTGAGGTTCAAAAGACGACACACTGTGTAGGTATGGCAATTTTCCGACCGAGGGGATATGTGAGTTCTGGTTAGAGCTTTTTAACCGGCAAACTTCAAGGAGTCCCATGTCTTCAACCTCCTGGACATCAAGCAATTTTTCGTTGGACCCTTGGGTACCATTCCGGGATTCTTCAGTGGCTAAAATTGTATTTGAAGACTTCAGTACTTTTTGCCTACATATCAGAAAAGGGGAAATGAAAAAGCAGAAATGGATATAACTAATATAAATGGATATAAATAATATAAAAGAGAACAGCATAGGAAGTAAAACACCCTCTCTGTCTGGACACATATTTACCGATTTTGTCACGTAGCAATTCAGTAAACCTGTCCATCTGATGTTCGGCTAATATGTTTCCCGCTTGCTCTGAAGATGTCAATTAGGTTTACAAGAATGCAGTCGCCCTGGCCAATGGAAGCTAATTTGTCTTCGTGGGACATTTAAAAGTACAAACAATATGTAGTCCTGAATACAAAGAGTGCTGTGGACAGAAGGAAGGAAGTCTCCACAACCTAAGTTTAAGACACGACCAGAACCTAGCATAGCCCTGGCTAGACTTCTGCATAATGGGGTCATACGGGCTGATGGGTACCTTAGGGTCCCGACACGTTGTTTTGTCCCTATACCCAGTAATTTCTGGGGACTGTATCAGACGGCGTACTCCAAGACAAAGATATGGAAGGCAGCAATATCTTTAATCAACAATGTTTTGTGAAAGTACTGGATCACATATAGCAGTTGGCTTCGCAAAGTCTCTTGTCCCTATAATTGTAATGGGATCTGCAGCCAAAATAAGCCCATTCACACAGTTTTAAAGTGTAACCAAGTAAAAGCAGCAGAGTATTATATCGCTATATTTTAATTGTCATGAGATCGAACCTTGCTGCAAGGCGTGTTTATTTTGACTGCTTCCTAGAAACGCGTGAAAGCCGCGAGGTACCTGACATTTAAAGCAAAACAAATGATATGGATGGTTGCCTTCTCCTTAAACATTAAGTATTGTTTCATTTCGTGTTGTCCGGAAGCTGTTTTTGCAATAGACGCATCTTGCATAGAACAATCGATACCAACACCATTCAGTGACATGGTTTTATGAAACTGTTTTTTTTTTTTTGCAACATTATGTATTCCTTGGACAATGAATCTGATTTATTGACTATTTTATGATGACAGATCCCTGAGACTAATCATAAATAAGCGAACTAGCAGTGTTTCCAGCGAGGAAGGTACCAAAATTCATAGCTATGCTGTATGATAACCACTATGCCAGGATGTCTCCGTAGACATGTGAAATTCATAGCACGTGCCTGGGGATCTTGTCACTGATATGGGTTGTCGCAGTTTGTTGAAACGAATAACGTGCGAACTTTAAGCTTTTCAAGAATGCAGTATTGTATCCCTCTTTATTAATGGCGTCGAGTTAATAATAGACAGGTCAGCGTCTTAGGATAATGAGGCTGCGTTGCCTGCCTGCTTTGTTTGTGAAAAATGTCACGGTTTTGCAAGCAATACAGCCTTTGTGGAGAATTTTCTGGAGGCTCTTTAGCAAAATACTAGTAACGTTAAGCCCATCTTAATTGCCATGACGACATATTACCGCGCCAATGAGTTAAACCTACGTGTAACTTTAGGCCAGGCCTACGTACGTTCTGAGAAACAGCTTTTCATGTCGCATAAAAAGTTCAAGACCACTTTCTTTTATAGTTACTTGTGTATAATTATTACAGGTCACTTTTGGCCAAGAACTCTCTCACAAATGGTAAACTATTGTACCTCAACTGTATGAAACCAGTATTTTGTATTCAGATTTAATACGAGTAATTTTCCGTCAGTCCAGCTCACCTAAGTTAAATCAATTGTTTTGAATGAGGCATTATTTGGACATTTGAAGTATTCATCAGTGATAAAAGTGCTTAGCTATTGCTTCCTGTGGAAGAGAGTAGGCATTAGAATTTAAATTAGCTGTAATTACTAAGATCTCGAGAGTACAGAGTTGCTTCATATTTCATATCGCTTAGATATCATTTATTTATTTCATTAGTGTTTTACGCCGTATTCAAGAATATTTCACTTATACGACGGCGGTCAGCATTATGGTGGGTGGAAACCGGCACAGCCGGGGGGAAACCCACGACCATCCGCAGGTTGCTGCCAGACCCTCCCACGTACAGCCGGAGAGGAAGCCAGCATGAGCTGGACTTGAACTCACAGCGACCGCAATTGGTGAGACACTCCTGGGCCATTACGCTGCTGCGCTAGCGCCTAACCAACTGAGCCACGGAGGCCCTTATATAATATATTAAATATCGCTTGTGGTTCAAAACTATCTAATCAGGTTTGTCGCTGCTCAGAGCACTGTGCCTGAAGTCAGCATGTGAAAGTATATTTGCTTGCTGAAACGGAAACATTCATATTGGCCAGACAGTCATATACTCACAATACAAATATGACCTAGTCAGAAACTGCACTAATATATGAACTGGTTCATACAACACCATCGCAATGGTACATAATGAAAGAAGATATTAAACTGGAAAATTTTACATTGCTTCCCTACAATTTAATTAGGCCATAAACAAAGGCTAAGAGGCCAAATTTCAAGAGGGACTTTAATGATGTTGGACAAATTTTGCATATATGCATAAAACTTGTTCCTCTTTTCTGGTCTTTATCTATACAGGGCATGCGTTACGCAAACGTGACAAAGTCGTTTCTCACGTTTGATCTCACTGTGTATGTGAGCAAATATATCAACGTGGAAGTTGTTTGTTGTCGGCGCCTTTAAGGGGGAAAGATTTTACTATTTATACAGATGTCGACACGTATGTGACGCCAGCGTTTAGCCCTTATGACCTACCTTCTGCCGAGTCCCGATGGCAGACGTCGTCTTATATGTGATTGATGTGCTCGGACCGACAAACACATCGGATGATCCACAAGTCACATTGATCGATCGGCTAACAACTGTACCCTAATAGAGAGGTGCTTTCCTATAGCCGCAGGAGTTAGGCTCTGCTTAGTATCCGCTTGATCTCGGCTCAATTTCCATTTCCGATATCATATGCATGTTCACAGTATTAATGGCGACATTTCCCTTATTTCCAGAATATGTGAGTTAACAAAGCACACATATTCATTCGGTCTTCGTCTATCGTATACTGAAGGCAAAACCATTTACATATACAGCCAACATTTTATATATATACATGGTCACTCTGTGAACTAATATATTTTGGAAAAAATGGAGTTAATCCTATGCTATTTATGTATTTTAATCCCCTTTAATACCAGCACTATATATGTTATCTAGGACAAGGTAAATTAGCTAATAAATGTTCTCGTAAGTGAATATGTTTTATATTCCATTCTTGCTGGCAACGATTGTACTTGGCTTAAGACGACATGAATACAGATAATCATTTCATTTAGGCCTGGGCAATTTCATATATACAAATGGAACATACGTGATGAAATAAACATGGCAGCGGTGTTGTTTTTCAAAAGAAATTTTGTATCAACTTCAATGGATGTTTATCAGCAGCGACCTGAATTTCAGGAATGAGTGTACTGTGTTACTGTGCAACTTCAGCTCTGGGCTCAGAATATGACAAGAATATCAGTGTAGTGGACACCAAGATGTGATTGTCTCCTTGTCTTAATTGTCTGACAATCCACTTTTTTATTCCCAGATTCCCAGATCAGCTATGCGTCGACCAGCATTGACTTGAGCGACGAGACGAGGTTCGAGTACTTTTCTCGAGTAGTGCCTCCAGACTCTTACCAAGCCCAGGCCATGGTGGATATTGCCAAAGCCTTGGGTTGGAATTACGTAATCACTGTGGCTGATGAAGGCAACTACGGCGAAAAAGGAATAGGTGCATTTGAGGAGAAAGCAAAGAAATCGGGTAGGCGTTTCATTAGTTTAATGCAAGCGGTGTATTCCAGACCGGTACTATAATGTAGCGAGAGTGCTGAAAAGTGACAATCTCTTTGAATTGGGAGATTTATGCCTTGGAGTGTTTGCAATATTTCCACGCATTGTACTGGTAAACCTGAATTGCTATGCCAAGGTGTGGCACAATTCTCAAAGTATTTGTTTAACTGCCCAACGCAGAGCGCAGGAAGTCGTAAACTTACAGCTGTATTGGGTATAAACCCCATTATTTCCATCACTTATGTATTTTCCCACAACTATGTTCGTGCTCTCCATTCCATCATGAAAAATAAGTAGTTACATATGACCGTGGCACACCACTAAAACAGAGATTTATTTTCTGTAAAAGTTCTTCACGAATCTGCAAAAATTTATTACCTGTAAATTCAAGTATAAGTAAATATATACTTTCGTTTTTGCGGAAAAAATCCAATTTCTCTGTTCCAAAAGTGTGAGAAATTATTAACTGTTTCACGTAGCTGGCAAGAACAATGAAACCTTTTTCTCAAAGTCTAACGAGAAGGAGGTTTTTGCCTGTTCGACATTTCCTTTTTTTCTTTTCTGGCAAATCTCCTGTTCTTCCACTGTGACCTATTCATGTAATTAAGTTCTCGTAACTCAGGGAGAAATCCGTGTTATCACGCCAGTCGGCCATCCGTCGTGAAGGCCTCACTGTGGGCATTAAGTATTTATTGGGTTTAGGTGAAACAAAAACAGCGCTGTTAACGTAGAGTCCTTGACAGAAATTCTTCTCGGCCACCTAATGTAGCGGATATACTATTTTGCAGCAGTTCCGCTGTAATGAAGTTTCTTAGTTCTAAGAAAATCGAGAAAGGGTATTTTTCTAAATTTTAGGTACACCCAGACTGATTATGCTTTTGAACGACTTGTATTTGACAGATTAATTCAGTTTGGACCCAGTTGGCTGAATACACATGTGTTTTTAAACCACCTTAACTGTCTTCGTACAAATTTTGTTAGTGGGATATTGGAAAGTCTGTACTTGCAGAATCCTGTTGATAAAGAATTCTACAAGATTCTGACCATTTTGAGCGTTTGTTAGTAACTTTGCAAAGGACGAATACCAAGGCTAGCTCTGTATGAGGAGTTGTGTCAAGAATTAAAATAAGGTACATAGTTTTACAATTGCTTTCCGGGGAAAAGAGCTTAAGAACACAGCAAACCTGTCTTCAAAACTGTTTGTCCTCAGTCATTTGATTATCTGACCATATGCAAATGAGCAAATGACACTATAAGTCACAAGTGACAGTCAGTTAAAAACACAAAAGTTAAATCATAAAATGCTGTCTGCCAAGAGACAAAACCACAGCTTTTAAATGATGTCTTACTTGTAAGCCACCATTTATAGCAGTGGACTCAATACACCCCTTTTAAAGCATATATACTGTCTCAGCAAAACAAAAAAAAAAGGAGAAATAAGCTTAATATAGCGTAAAGGTAAAAGGAGTTATTTTTGTTGGCCTGTACTGACTTCAGATAATGGCATTTGCGCATATCTTGTTGCACTATTTTCGCACGATCCTATTCTTGGTCAAAATACGCCGAATCCCTTCGAGTGGTTTACAGACCTCAAGCGTTTTGTTGTATATTTTCTGACCGTCAAAACTTTGGCTACACAAGCTGGTGCAAGGTGATCATCTCTGAGAAAATGGCAATATACTCGCCTAAGTTTCATACGCTGTGTAAGAATCTGTATGTATTTCATGCGACCTAATAATGCTAAAGACATAAAGACATCTTGGCCAATTCAACAAAACCATTTCAGGCCAAATTTGAAATACCATCTTTAAGCTTATTTCTGAGCTTTAGAAATCAAAATATACCTCCTCAATCTTTAGAAAAATATGTCCACATTTCAACTTTCACCACAAAAAACAAAGTATTATCGAGAGGTGTTAAATTTTAGCTTAAACCAGAAATGGTTTAGTGAAATTGGCCTCACTTTTCTTGTTACTCACTTTGCAGGCAATAACAAAGATCCATGCTGGCTTCATCCTTGTTGCAGGACTTGCTGGACTGGTTTAGTGAAACTGGCCTCTCTTTTCTTGTTACTCTCTTTGCTGGCAAAAACAAAGATCCCTGCTGGTTTCATCCTTGTTGCAGGACTTGCTAGACTGATTTAGTGAAATTGGCCTCACTTTTCTTGTTACTCTCTTTGTTGGCAAGAACAAAGACCCCTGCTGGCTTCATCCTTTTTGCAGGACTTGCTGGGCTGCATGTGTAATATATAAGTTAATAACATACTATTAAAGGCAATTTTTAGATGCATTATAAATTTTCAATAGATATGAGGCTGATTTTATGAAGCTCAATTAGCTAAGCAAACCCTTAACTGCCCTGTCAACGTATGTTGTAGAGATATAGTGTACTTAGCTAAGGGCAACTTAACGATAAGTAAGCTTTATGAAACCGGCTCAGGCTTATATGTGATTCGTAAGAAATATATAAAGACGAACTCATTTCTTGGATGGTAATTTTTTTCGCAGAATGGGTCCTAAAGCGCTCAGAGATGTCATTAGTTTTTCTTTAATCCAGGAAATTGTGTCCACAGCTAGTCGTGTAACCAAATCTCAATTCACAGTCTAAATTGCCAAAAGTAATTTTGAATAGCTGTCGGGTCTGTTTATGGATCTTTGCGTCTTTCACCCATTACAGTGGAGATCGTAATTACACGTTTCCTTTTTTAGGACTAAATGCTCATTACATCAAATTGTTCTTAAGGAAGCTGCGGTAAAAAGAAAATGAACATATTCATACGGTTCTATAAATTGTAACCTCGTTCCTTCTCGTCGCAACTCACTAAACAACGTTAAAGGCAAAATGGTAAAAAAGTGTTTTTTTAACATTTTAAAAAGTCGCATTTGTTAATACCACTAGCATTTTAACGTTATTAAGTTTTAATGAATTTTATCAACGTAGGCAACGTGTCTTGTGTGCAAAATGGAATACACTTTTGAATTTAAGTTTTGTGAAGGCAGAACCTGTTTTTGTACAACCAATCTCGTTGCAAAAAATGTATTCTTTCTTCCAGTGCTTTTGAATATACTGAAACTATATGCATCCATCATTTTTCTCTTGATTGAAGCGAAAGAAGAGTTCAGAACAGAAATACATTAGACCATCTATTTGTCGATATGTATACATATTCCTAGCTCATTGTCCTAGGTACGACAATTTGATTTGTCAAAGATGGACAACTTGTTTACAGTATGTATCCCTTGCCAATGTTGAGAAAGAACCCATACAATATTGCATATTGATTCAAGTCGCGCCCATTAGCTGTTCTAGATTTACGATAGTGTAAAAAGAGGAACTTTTCAAAGAAGTCCCACGAAATACGGCGTCATTTATTGAAGCAATGCCTTTAACAAAGAACCTGAGACAAAGCATAAAGCGTCTTCTTGTGTAGTTTGTCAAATATGAACACCAGAATTGAGCACATACACGAGTGCCAGTTATGTATGCAGTTATTCTATATGTAGTGTGCAAACAAAGCCCTCTGTTTGCATATAGCTATAGCTGTCTGCATTTTACAAGGAATTTGATGCAATGGGAAACATTCCTTTATTTACATGTTGGTTGGTATAGGGAAAGCACTTCTTTGGGCAGGGGCTAATTGAGAATCAGCAAATAAAAACTACAAAGCGATCTGTACACCTTATCGTAGGAATTATCTTGCATTTCGCTAAATGTCTGACAATAATTATGTGCCTATTCCCACATAATATCATGATAAGAACAGCTTCTTGAAGAAAAGTTATCGCGGCTAGAATAGCAATTTCTTTAATTTGTGAGAGGAATTATGCCATGAATACAAACAGAGTAATGGTTTCTTTATTCACAAAAACGGAGACCAATGTGAGTAGGGGCTTATGTATACTCCTCACAGCTTGTTAGCTTATGTATATGACGTGATGTCTTAAACTGAAGACCAAACTAAAACGCTTGGAATTAGTTTAAGACTTAATTCATCATGAATGAGTGATTAATAGTTAATTCAGAGCATTTCTAATTGGGTACATATTCTCCAATCATTCATTCAGACATTTTCTAAATAATGGTGAATAATGTTTTGTATGTGACTGCATATGTTCAATTAACAAATCACACTGTTGTGAAGAGTGATATATATGATAATATCCCCTACCAAACTACTTCATTTCACTTCAAAGACTACTTTCCAATACTATTCTTAGATGCCAATTCAGTGTCTTCAGCGTTCCCCAGCAGCATATCTTCCTCTGTAAAGAGTCACACGTATGATGTTAATCCATCCATTATATATAAATGAATGACAGAATGCAAATGTAGTGACTTACATTTGTTAAAAGATTGCTGCATCGGTCTGTTTTGCGTTGATGTGATGTATAGTTGGTCCCATATCAACTGTCAAGCAGATGTACGTGAGAGGACATTTGCAATGTTTGTCCATCTTATCTGAGGTTCAGCCCAATTATCACAGATAAGAACCATGATCAAGGTAGCCATGCTAGGTCATGCACACCCAGTACATTAAGCAAATGTATAGGACAATGAAACACGGCGTATCTGAGGGCAGGGAATGCAACTTTTTGAGCCCCTTCATGAGTCTAAACAGTAAATTGATCTCGGTTTAACTTGAAGACAAACAATAACTATTCTAGAATGGGAAAACACAATGAGGGGGTAAAATTTAGGAAGTTGATGCTTAGTGTTTCTTTAACGTCAACCTAAATAAGTCATTCTGCGCAATATCAATGTATTGTTTTGAGAGTGATCACTGTATTACAGTTGTTCTTGGAAGTAGATACGTTGGCGTTTAGTCAGCGTTCGTTGTAAAAGCCCGATTCAACAACCAATAAATTCTCTGTTGTCATTTCCGTCTTAGAAGTTAGTGGCAAGAGTGATTTGTCTCGCACATGTTCGAATGGCTTACCGATGTCAGTGACGCGCGAGTGGTTAAACGAACGCTTGAAGAGGTCAAATAAGAAATCAAGCTTCAGCCTTCGGACTCTTCCACAGAGTCTCGCTGTCTGAGAGGGCACACGTACAAGTGAGGCACATTTGTCCAATTACACAAGCCTGAGTGAACGGTAGGCCTATTCTCTGTGAGGACAATGACTATCTAAACTTGATCTGGTATATACTAGGTAACACTAGGACTTGAAACTACATAATCTACAAATACCTTGTGAATTTTGTTTCTTAACATGAATATTACAACGTGTTTAAAAAGCTGGAAACATAGTCAAGATGCAAGTCAAGGCGGCCTAATCTTTAGAATCCTTGGTATTTATAACAGAACTATGACATTATATACAGTAACTTGCTTACAGTGTAACAAGGTTTGGTTATTAAAATTCATCACCCTACACAGAGTATCCACTAATCATCTGAATGATATCAAAATGACGAAAGTGGGTAAGAGTTCGTTTTGCCACGAAGGCTACCACAAAGGTATCAGATGTTATAACAATTAATAGTATCTTAAAGTGTTACAATCCAGTGAGTTATCACTGGAAAAGCTGTCAAATGTAAGCTCAAACAATGAAACAGATTTCAACTGCTGATCAAACAAAACTGTTACAACACAATATGGTTAAAATTAAAACAATATATTGAAATATTTCGAATATAATTACACTGGCTATCTATATATACAAACATAATACCAGAATACATGCAGAAATAAAACAGTATCTTGATCGTCACACGTTGTGTAAATATTCCAGCGCGATCTAAACTGTCAGTTAAATTCAGTCCTTGTGAAAGATATCACAAAATACAACTATTTGAGCACAAGTTAATATGGCACTTTCATTCATTCTAAACATGATACTTTATGACGAAATGAAATAATATACAGATAAGTGACAGAAGGAGTACACCCATTTATTTTGGGAAAAAGGAACAAGTAACTATTTCCAATTTTGTGCTTATGCATGGATTCTCACTCCGGACAGCTACCTGTTTAATGTTAATGTTGTCGCATTTAAAGCTCACAGGAAACCACTGACTTTACTGGAAGCGAACAGAACACGAAATGAATAGCCAATACTGTTTCATCTACGTCAACCTTATCAGCACAAACCGGAAGTGAAATAGTGCAAAAGTATAAAAGAATACTGCAGCATAAAAAATTATGCGAGTCTTAGAAGAAGCTGTAATAAGTTGAAGCCCTATTTTCAGCGACAGAGGAGTAAAACAATTTACAAAATGGTTGCTCAAAGAAACAGAGAAAACCATAAGCCTTTCTAACTAAAACCATTATGCATGGGAAACTCACTTTGTGCCTAGTGTAATACTCGGTCAGCAAGCGAATACGTGGAATAACAGAAGGTCAAAAATTTCTTGAAGACAAGCGTGAGCTACCTCGAGGTGGGTGTTGAGAAATCTCGGGAACACCCTCTCGACAAGTCATCTCGCCGTAATTGGTTTGAATGCAGTCTTTACGGCTCACTTTCCACGAGATTCTCGTTTGTCTGCTATAATCAAGGATGAGTTCTGCAAATCAGATCTGTCCCCCGAGCTTTGTGCCCAGGGGAGTCTATCTTGTGATTGAACGTCAGAAAACCGGTGAAGATGCCGAAGCATGCGGTTACCGCTGCTAAAATTAGAGAAGACAAAACTGGCCCGGTTAGATACGACACATGCCCACACTATCAATATTCATTTCGGATTATCACAACATGACAGCCGTTTTTTCCTTTTTAGTTTGATGAGTTTTTATACAAAAGTTCGAATAATGAAAGCCTCTCTAGTGTCATCGCTCAGAGACACGACAAAGATTTCGGATGGCAACAAGCTCTGCGTCTAGAAGGTATTGATCCGATCTTCATTAGAAGCCTTCTCGACGGTTGGAGTCGACTCGTGGCCTCTTTGATAACTATTATTACGCTACTGCGGAATTCGAAACACAAACTGAAGATGTCTAGAATGGAATTTGAATGCGCATACTACCCACTGATGGTTGGTCTCGACGGATATTACCATTTCGAACGTTTATTTTCCCAACAGATATTTGCGGTCATCTCATAGATTGTTATTGACGATATAGTTATCACCACACCAATATGTGGTTGTCTGTGTCATTAAATTGATAAATTAGCAGGTAGAAGGGTCGTAAACTACACTGATGATAAAATCTACAATTGTCGTGGTAGAATAGCAGCGCATAGTAGCTCAAACAGAAGAAACGTTGACAGAAAAATGATGGACGTTCACAGAAGTCATTCATTTCCTGAGAGAAAGTTTGTTCAATTGTCAATGAAGCCTGCTGCATAGGATTGTATATCTTCGAGACCAATAAACAATTCTTTACTTTAAACGTGTAATTTTTTTGCGTTGGGTTTAAAAGGCTTCGTGGGGCAAATTTCTTCCTGCGGAAACCGACAATTAATCTTTGTGCTTTGTCTGGGGGGATCCGGCCGTCACAAGTCAAGGGGCACCTCATTAGCATTCGGGTGTTAGTTTGACATACAGTATTGAATTTATCGTCAGCTTCGATTCTAACCGACCGACAACCGGATAATTAACGATTCCACGGGAGGGCTCTATCATGTTTACGCCGGCAGCACTAATTGGGGTTATCAAGGAAAAACTCAATCTGAATGGTTAACTGCTCCCAGAAGATTGAAAATCCATGTTAATATTAAATGCATTGTTGAGAGTAATTCGCTCAGTACAAAATTGTTTCGTTGCTTTCCGCCAAAATTGATATATCGTGTTACCTGGTTAGTAGAGGGCAGTTAATACAGGTGCTTTCAAATGCATGAAAGCTAAGTTCTATTTATATTAATGGGCAAGATGTTAACCGTAGTTTTCATGTTGTCATCTTTGGACTTAAATAGAAATGGTGAAATCTTTTGAAACATGTGTCAACACAACCTAGCTGGACAATGAAGACAAATTCTCGTACACAGCACGGCTGTTAAAGTAAATCTTTTTCAAATATTAATAAAGCAGAAGGTAGGCACAATATACTGGAATTTTAAGTTATCACTGTCTGTGCTATGCAGTATTTGGCGGCTGACATATTAAACTAAGGTTATGTCAACAGAATTGCCAGTATCGGTATGTGAGATTTGACTGTTACACCTGATGCATGTACCTCTCTTTA
This sequence comes from Liolophura sinensis, assembly GCF_032854445.1. Classification (NCBI taxonomy): domain Eukaryota; kingdom Metazoa; phylum Mollusca; class Polyplacophora; order Chitonida; family Chitonidae; genus Liolophura; species Liolophura sinensis. The sequence goes on along the minus strand of NC_088301.1, from coordinate 46,598,776 downwards.
TTCAAATAGAAGCATGTTGTACATTATCTAATACGTGGTGGGCGTGAATAAACAGAAGTATGGTCTACGGTGAAGCATTAAACATTGGTTTATATAATTTTATAGCAATTCTTAGAATTAACGACGTTCATAAACTTATCGATGGTAAAATGAGGAGAAAAAAGGCTATCTAACAATATTTAACGGCTTATATGTTTTCCATTTCCAGGTGTTTGTGTGGCCCATTCCTTTGAGATACCACTATCTGTGACAGAGGACACCTTTGACAAGCTGATCAAGGAGATGTTTGAAGTGGATAAAGCTCGGGCTGTCGTCATGTTTGTGAACGAGGACAACAGTCGGGGATTACTCCAAGCATTTCTTAAAAGTAATCGTAGTCAAGATTTTGCCTTCCTGGCCAGTGACAGCTGGGGCAAAAAGATTCATCCTGTCCACAAGCAGGAACAAGCAGCAGAGGGAGCTGTGACTCTCCTACCGAAAAGGGTAGTTGTACCTGGTAGGTGAAACTACAGATTATTCGTTTATTTTATTTATTCACTGATTTGTCCAATATATAAAGGCGGTTATCTTTATTGATGGGTGAAATCAGACAGAACTTAGGGGAAACCACTACATCATGTCATCCAATACCCAACATGCCGCCTGACTGGATGTCGATTCGAGCACGCAACATATTGTTTACAGAAAGGGTTTCTGTTATTTAGGATCCTATGACAGAAACGATATTTATTTGACCGCAGTTCATATTTAATTTATCTTTTATGTTCAAGCCTTACAGGAAAACATTTATAACTTATAAGTGCAAGATGGTTCAACAAAACTGACATATTAATTCTATACATAGAACATAGAGCCTCACAGTTTCTCAAATCTAGGCGTCAAAACTGACATTCATATATCGAAGTTAGGCACATATACAAAAGATGGAGCCTCAGAGTTTCTCACACACATTCACACATCATAAAGCCGCTGTGATTCCAAAATACACACCAAGAGAAGAGAATCTCAAATTTTCAGACATACATATATCCACAGAATTCAGAGTTTCTAATGTATGTACCAAAGAGGTATGAAATCTCATGTTTTTGGACAATGTTGATATGTGCAATGACTTATTTCCTTTTTTAGGATTCGACAATTACTTCCTGCAACTAAATCCTATTCAAAACAGAAGGAATCCTTGGTTCAAAGAATACTGGGAGGTGACCTTTAATTGCACATTTGAAAACAAACCCAAAGTAGATCATTGTACAGGTAAGGACTGAGGTGAAATCATTCCAAATCGAATTAGTAAACAACTTGTTAAACAAACAGATTAGCAGTATCCCTATTTTCCAAATGCAAACGAATATGACATACGTATGAGCAGTATTTCAACCAAATAAAATTCTAGGATTACGAAAGGCGTAAATAAATGCATTTCTTTAAGCTGTTCTATTTTGTAGGTTTAGAGACGTTTGCAGGTCGTAACATCGTCTATGAACAAGAAGGGCTGGTCCAGTTTGTGATCGATTCCGTTTATGCCCTGGCACATGCCATGGATGCAATGCTCTCTGCTAAGTGCAAACGGGAGAAATCTCTTCAGACCTGCGTAAACCACATGACGAGTATGGCTGGCGAGGATCTGTTACATTACATCCGCAACGTTTCATTTACTGGTACGAACGCTAAATCTTAGTATGGTGCATTTTTCTTGCATTTCACCTTGTTTTAAACGTGTAATCCATTGTTTCAGGGAACAGTATTCTATAAAATAGAAGGATTACCGAGGGAAGAATAAAACCAAATCAGTTATATTCTAACTGTTCATGTAAATGCTTAAACAGTGGTAATTTAAACGTGCCCTTATAGTATGGCAAACGTAGAAATTGGATAAAAATGGAGTGATGTTAACACAATTTACCATTCGTCACCGGTCTACAAAGACTCAAATGCTGTGTTGTATAAATGGCCAAACATATGCAAATTAGATGTAGTTAAATTTCGCCACAAAATCATCGAGATATTCCCTTTTCGTATTTTTTTTAGGTGTTGGTGGTAATCTCGTTCATTTCGACATGAATGGCGACGGGCTGAGTGGTTATGACATCTTCCAATTTAAGAAGAAAGATGAAGGCTCCTATGAATATGAACTTGTTGGCGAATGGACAGACGGGTGCGAAGGAAAATTACCTTTTGTTTTAGATATATTCCTTTATAACTACATTGTTAGCTTTAAAACACACCATTGTGTTTATAATATACTCCCTGGAGAATCAAGAAATAATTTATCATTATTAGAAAATTTTTTTATTACAACCGTTTATCAACTAAGGGTATCGAATGAAATTCTTCTAAGAGAATGATGAATCAAGAATCATTAATCTCATGTTTTCAGAAAGGAAACACATTTAAAAAATAATCTCTGCTGAAATACTTTTAATTTGGTCAAAACATTTCCATTCTACACATATTTCCAAAATACTGCCTGTTGAACAAATGCTGGTTTCGTTTGTGTTCAGTCCTCATTCTAAATCAAAATCAGATGCCCTAGGTAAAATCTGCCAGTCTTCGTGTGCCCGTCGAGGTAGTTCAGCAGATTGGCACTTTTGTTCTGGCAAATTCCCAAATTTGTAAATTTTGTCAGGTCCCTGACAAGGCATGCGGGCTTTTAACGGTGTCTTTCTACCCCAAGCGTGAGTGCCTTCATACATTAAGTGGCTAAAATACACTTCCGGAATTCTTGTTTAAGCCGTGGAATATACGTTGCTTAACGGGTGCATAAGGAAGTCGCGACGTACAGGTTTACGACAGAAAGGCAGTTGACTACTGAAGCCGTTCTTCATATTAATTCCAAAATCACTTTGTATAATCAAGCGCTATACCGCTAAATGCGTTTGATACTATGTGACGCACATGTACACTGCGAGATGGCCATTGGTATGGTTACACTCTCAAGGATACATTTTGCAGTGAATCTTTACAAAGTGGTCTATCATTTTCAGTTGTTCCCTACTGTTATCAAGATACCCAAATGCAGAAAGAGTATCATACTGTTAGAAGGACAAACATTGTCATTTGCCGGGAATCTGATTCTTAGAACTACCTTAAAAAGTATTAGTGATAGTCAGTACATAAAAAGGCATATCGTCATGACCTGAAAAAATATGAACAAAACAAAGTGTTGAAAAGTTACCCGCACCAAACTGCCCAAAAATACAGTAAAACCTAAAATTAAAAAAAAAACAAAAAAACACTCTCACTCTTTTTGAAAAAAAAATAGATTGTCAGTGAAACAGTTTTAACTTTGAATGGTGTACGCAGGCCTAACGAAGAAGAAAAATATTTCATGCAGCCGCAATTTATTTATCACTTAGTAATTAATTCATCATTTACTTTCACCGAGGGCTCTTGATGGCGTCAACATGAAGAAGCCTAACATTAAACAGTTCATTTTTTTATATTATCGCACTATTTGTAGATGGAAAACTTATAATTTCTCTATAATCATATTTCTATTTCACTTGCTTTCCTTGTCATTTAAAAACAATAAGTTTTGCTGTGTTTTTATTTATAAAATAGTTTGGTTTCTGTTGACAGGTTGTTCCTGAATGCTAGTCTACTGAGATGGAAAGGGACGTCGGGAACCCATCCCAAATCCGTCTGCAGTGACCCGTGTAAGTTCGGTCACGCGAAAAGTACCAGAGGAGATTCGTGCTGCTGGGTTTGTATCAAGTGTGGAGATTACGAATACCTGGAGAATGAATCCACTTGTACCAAGTGCCCGGAAGGTCACAAGCCAGATCCGACCAAAAGCTCATGCATCAGACTACCTGTCCTCCATTTGGAATGGGACAGCCTTTGGGCCATATTTCCTGTGGCTTTCTCCAGCCTTGGAATGATGTGTACTATCTTTGTCCTTCTCGTCTTCATCCGCTACAACAAGACTCCGGTGATTATGGCCTCTGGTCGCGAGTTGTGCTACATCTTACTTCTTGGGATATTTCTATCCTATGGAATGTCGTTTGTAATTCTCGCCAGGCCGTCGATCATCATCTGTACTGCCAAACGCGTTGGGTTGGGTGTTTCTCTGTGCTTGATATACGCGGCAATGCTGACCAAGACCAACCGGATATACAGGATATTCAACAGAGGTGTGAAGGCCATGGTGAAGCGGCCTAGCTACACTAGCCCCAAATCACAAATTGTCATATGCTTATGCCTAGTGTCCGTACAAACGGTAGGCGGCATAACATGGTTAGGATTTGAAGTTCCTGACACTCTTCTAGTCAGCCAAGGGAAAGATGCTGTTGTCTTGAAGTGCAAGGCCTCACAAATAGCAGTGGTCATATCCCTGTTTTATAACATTCTGTTGATAATATTTTGTACTGTGTACGCTTTCAAAACGAGAAAAATACCACAGAACTTCAATGAAGCCAAATACATTGCATTTACCATGTATTCAACTTGCATTGTTTGGCTGGCGTTCATTCCTATATACTTCGGAGCCAACAATGACTTTAAGGTACGTATACATTTTCTGTTAAAGAGTGTTCAGTAGATGCCCATCACTGGCAAGAAAGCCTCATTTCTGTTTTGCAGGATATCCTCACAACTAATTACGTTGATGTGGTGATGTTGTCTATCACATTGTGGAGGTTTTCTTAATGACTTAATTGGAAGTCATTTAAATATTGTTGTGTTCACTATAAGTCACTATTACATCAAATCTGCATAATTTGGAATAAGGGAACAACCTTGTATAACTGTCTCTTGGCGTAGCGAAGAAATTTTTGAGGAACAGTCTTGCTTTTTACGGGCACTCATTTATGTACGTGTCGTACAAAAAGAATAGTGCACACGATCTGTGAACCTATTCGCTGTGTTTATTAATATGGGAAGTTTACCTCATTCTCTGGTATATGGACAACACAGCATGGAGTGTTTTGTGAATAACCATAGTTTTGTAATTCTCTGTTGAAAAATCTCTGGAGTGAAGAATGTACCAATGAACCTGCTGAACAGCTTACGACAATAAGGGTATCCCCTTAAGATATGGCATCGGATGGTTCAGTGGTCGTTTTTGGCTCGGAGATTTTTTAATTCGATATAAGTAATACATTTGCAAAATCTCTTGACAGTTCGGTATGTTTTTATTTCAGATCGAGCGCACTTCCTTGTGTATGTGCGTAAGCATCAGTGCTGCCGTAGCTCTGGCGTGTCTCTTCGCTCCTAAAGTATACATTGTGTTGTTCCAGCCGCACAAAAACGTTCGTCAAGTCAACAACAACAGCAGTACAACACAGAAAAGTACGAGCAGACCACAGTTTGCGCGTACACAAAACAAATTTGAAACATGTGTAACCTACAATGGGAGTGTTGTGTCATCTGAAATTCAGCGATCTCCAGAAAATGTTTTCCAAGACAGTTTTGAAGATTCCTCGTTTGACGAAGGAGTTGCCATGCAGACGCCATCTACGTGAGAGTTACTTCCCTTTACTGTGCTCAAGAGTTCTCTCCCTTCCAAAGCTCATTTGTTTTCCGCCAGTGCAAAGCAAACGTTTTTTATACATTTTCAATGACTTGACCATCAAGAATTGAGAAACACTACATTCTCCTTTGAGTTTTTTGAAAAACTGTGGAGCAACGTCCATAAGACTTTAGAATCATCGTTGTTTATTAATGGTAAGTGAAAAAGGCTGTAAATGTCTGCATCTAGACATTTTTGTTATATACATGTATTTTCACCGCTGACTTTATATTGGGTGCATGCACGCATGATTTTGTCCGCCTTAGTGTCATGTCCGAAACACCTGACCATTTTAGATTAAAATTATTTTTTTTTGTCTTTCTCTTCTTGTTCAAGTACCACAGTTGACATTATATTTAACACATTGAAAACTACATAAGTTTGACCACATTACCATTTACAGTTTTATGACATAGCCTGTACTCATTAAGATCATCGCAACATTCAGAGTGACTTCATTACGATAGATTTGTACCACTCAATACATGGATGACCTAAATATTGTATTCTGTTCTTGCCACAGTTTGTTGTTGTATCGACTGGTCACTATTGGGGAATGATAGTATCATGATAGTTGCGTTCAGCGATATTTCTGCGTTTCCAAGATCTGGTATTTTCTGTGATAAATGAAAATATGACATTCCAAGAGAGGTGTGCAAGATGTTGTCACAACGAAATATTGGCCAAAACAAGTCTGACGATATGGACGGTGCCATTGAATTCTGAGAATCACCGACTGCTAGAGACAGGACAAAGCGATGGGTTTCAATTTAACATTTATATGGCCTACTGTGACTCTGTATCCTGCTTTCGTCGCTCATGTGATTAGTGTGACACGACCTGTTCCTTGAACTGTGTCGCAAAATCATACGATAACAACCCATATATGAATATATGAAATGATCTATGAAATAAATTCAGTTATTTTCATGGAAAATTTCCCTTGTTTTTTTCTCAAAGCAGCAACTTTTTATCTAGAGCTAGTGAATTTTTTATCGGCTGTACTTTCTCACATTTTACCGTGATTTGACTTTAACATTATGATCTATGGCTTATGCAACCGTGACAGTTTGGCTATTCGACAGCATGGAAGACCCATATGAATTACCTTTAAAGTCTTCACATTGACTTTGGAATGCCATATGCACACATCGCTACACGGTACAGTGCGTACATCGCTATACGCTGCACACGCTATAGTGGATACGTCGCTACAGGGTACAGTAGCTACCTCGCGACACTGGTCACAGGGTACAATGGCTTCCTCACTACATGGTGTACACAGTACAGTGGCTACGTCGTTACTCGTCGTAGACGGTACAGTGGCTATGTCAGTTAAAGGTGCACGGGGTACAGTGGCGACGTCACTTCACGGTGCACGCGGTGCAGTGGCTACGTCGCTTCAAGGTGTACGCTGCACAGTGGCTATGTCAGTATGGGGTTAGGTCGCTACTCGGTGTTCACGGTGCAGTGGCTACATCATTTCACGGTGGACAGGATAAAGTGGTTATGTCGTTATTCACCTACATTGATAACCTAATTGAAGGATGCTAAATAAGGAGTTTTATGCTGTAAAATTTATACAATGAACTGTAAGACCTGGACTCTGTATTTCAGAGGTTTTTGTATGGGTGACAAGAAGACAAATTATTTATTCTTACCTACATTGATCTTACTTATCCTTAATTTATTCACTGCACCTTAAATACTATTTTAGTATTTATGTTTATCTTCACACGCTTGGTGTTGCGAACGTAAAACAAATGTTTTATTAAATTAAATGAAAGATATTAATAGCTGAATTTGATTTTAAAGTTTAATGCATCACTAAATAAATTTAAGTGTTTGGTATATAGATTGGTGTTTTAAAATATTTTAAAATATTTACTATGCCATATTAAGATGCAAAAAATAATATAGTTTCTAGATGGGTGTGTGACGTTTACCAATTATCAAACTGTCGCTGCTTTGGTTTCACTCACCATACCGTAGTATTGTGTATTATGTTCAGTCTTTGACGTCGTCTAATTATTTATTTTACACCGATTGTTTCACAAACAAGTCACAAGGCCTTCGCTCGCAATACGTTAGATTCATTGGGGAAAATGCTCTTGTATACACTCAAGATTAACTCAATTATTTTTCACCCCCTGTGGATATTGAATTAACGTGTGATTAATTAACAAGCCCGGGTGTAACGAGACATTACAGCATGGAGGCCTCTGGCACCCAAAGTCTCAGCCCGTGGTGACTGTAGTAAAGCCAATCAAGAAATTCTATTCACGTGCCAAAGGAAAGAGAAAAAGTGACCACTTAATTACATTTCAAACGCGACCATCCATTTCCAATTATTCTGTCATATTACGCGCCAGACACTAAAAATTCGACGACTAAATGAAACAACAATTCCACGCTTCTACAAACTCGTGTGAGCTGAATTTTCCATTATTAATGTTATTCCATTATTAATTTTTCTTGCACGAATTTCTGCAGAATCCTGAGAACTGTTCAGGGTCCAGAGCAATATTGATTTGTTCATTTTTGTTAAAGCAGACGTTGGTTGATCTATCCTAGAATTACACGGAACGTTTAGCTATGAACGAGTTCATATAAAATGATTCACACAGCCAGGAGAAAACAAATTTCTGATATCCTTACAGGATATAATGAGACGTGTGTTAAAAAGGCCACTGAGATAACGTGCTTGTTCAGAACACATTTGCGGCTGGTTTGATGCAATGGGTTCCAAAATAGTGGTGTAGGGTTCTTTTGTCCCGTGATAACATGGAAGGCTCATTTTCATAGATTCACTCTGAATGGATGAAAATCGTGTGAAACTCTTGTCACATTCGCAGGATATACTGTAGGGCTTTTTTGGGGCCATGAGAGATGAAAAATAGTTAATGAGTTAATGTTGTTAACCAAATTGTTGTAGGCCAAATTATGATCAGAAAATGGTTTCTTGGAATAAGACTTTTATCATCCAAAAGAATGATCTAACAGCTAAGACTTGCAGTTGAGAATTAATCTTGGCGTCAGCGGTACCAATGCAAGTCTGTCCCGGTTAGGCTGCATTAGAACTTATACCCATAGCAAAATTGTTTAGAACAAACTATGAAGTTAGGGATCATTTAATACTCATTGAAGACATCGTTTATGTCGCTTTGAGATGGGAGTCCAACACTAAGTAATTTGTGACGGGGTTATTTCGCAACAGCTATTCCAGTTATCGATACCGACAAAAGAAAACGTTGCTTTTTTAAACTTGAAACTCTCAAGCGTTTACGATCATCGAGGCGGACAACATGCTATAGTGCTCACTAAAAAGCACTCTCAAGACACTGAAGAACGATGCCGGAGAGACTGCCATCAGAAAGACCTCTACTTAGTGGTTTCTTCCACTAACTAGGACCTATTATTGAACAATGCGAGCTCGTCTCAGATGTTTCATTTATTCTATACACACGGGCGTAAGAGCTCCTTTGATGTGGGAATAATTCCATTAAGTTAATCTGAAGATGCTTCGTATTGTTCAACAAATGGTGTAAGATTAGCTCTTAGCTAGAGATAAAAGTTTTACAAAACACAAAATTAATTGAAAAGAAAAAACAATAGATGCTTTTGTCGACATCTCTGCACTGAGGCTATGAGAAGGACGTCATTGCCAAAACTGCTAGAACAGTCCTAACTCTGTTTAAGAACGTGTAATATTACCGGCAAATTTTTATTGACATGAAATACAAAAGCTGCCTTTCTGATATAAAATTACATACTGGTTTCAACATATGCGAATGTGCACATTACGTATAATATGAAATAGCTCGGAACAGGTGCTACCAATGCTCCCAATCTGGACTGGTGATTGGTCTAATAACTAAGACGATCCTAGACATACACATAGTTATATCTGTCTGACCTTTCATGAACAGACACTAATGCGTCCTACCTATTAGTATTATACCCGTTATACTAAAACCACGTGGAGTTTTAAGACAAATAAATTCTTCTTCTTCACGGTTTACACCTCGTCTGTCAGTCTGTCCGTCGGACTGGAATCAGTTTTCCAGAATGATTAAAATTCTTCTTATTAAACTGATTCTTGGTGCATGACATTACAATGACTCCTTGAAGACTAAGCTCGAGTTTTGGGACATCTACATTTGCGACAAATTCGTGACCAAAATTATTTTCCAGGTTATTACTTGGTACATATCTGCACCGTAAGTTACAGATCATTAGTGTTTTGAACCGTTTTCTTCCGCTTAGACAAAATCTGGATGCTTTAGAATTTTACAGATTTCCGGACTGAAGGGATTAAACGTATTTAATTAAAACTTTTCACATTGAAAGTTGGCACATTGCTTCACAATGACATGTTTAAGATCAAATTCAAATGCTGTTTTTTTTCTCTCATGAACTAGATTGAAAAAACTAGGTTCGATTTTGGGTACGCTTTAATCATTTTTAACAGAATTATGGCTGGTTTTGTGGAATTTGACATAGTTATTATTTTCACCACCCAATCCGGTAGGGAACATGTAATGCATTTGCACTACTTCCAGAAATTTATTCATCGTGTCATATTCACTGTCTTAGCCCTTTGGCGGTTTGAGATAGGTCTTGTGATCCGAGAGATCCATTACATTTTGATGTATGTTTTGTGTTTCTTTGAAATCCCACTTGAATTAAAAAAGCGTAGGTTAATTGCTTTGTGAAACAGCTTGAAAGTCGGTTTAAAAAGATGGATGATGAGTTATTCCGAACTATTTAACAGAAATGTTTGGATATGGAAAACAATTGATGACAATTTATATCATTAAGGAAAGGCGAGCTATCTTTAATCAGGATTCATACACTGTGCGTTTTAGTGTTGGCATTTGTGTATATGTAACAAAGTACTGAATTACTTAGGGCAATGATATATATATATAGTACAATCTATAATATACTCAGTTGGTTAGCGCGCTAGCGCAGCGTAATGATCCAGCAGTCTCTCACCAATGCGGTCGCTGTGAGTTCAAGTCCAGCTCATGCTGGCTACCTCTCCGGCCGTACGTGGGAAGGTCTGACAGCAACCTGCGGATGGTCGTGGGTTTCCCCGGGCTCTGCCCGGTTTCCATTCACCATAATGCTGGCCGCCGTCGTATAAGTGAAATATTCTTGAGTACGGCGTAAAACACCAATCAAATAAATAAATAAATAAATCAAAATCTATAATATACCTCAAAAAACTATAATTCCGTTCTCAAGGCCTGGGGCACATATGCATATAGATAGCTCACGGAGACAATTATTGTTAGCCTTTATACTGAACAAACAATGAAAATCTCTGATTTTAACCGTGGAGCATATACATGACAACAAATTATTATATCAGGGTCATGTCAAACAGTATATCTTCCTGAATCCAATTTACCCTTGTATCTGTAATAAAACTCAGTACACATCGTTTGATCTCGACAGATCCCTATCCTTTCATTATGAAACCCTCCGATCGTTGGCGTAAAGCATAGATATAAACAAACATTGTCAAATATTCAGGTACTCCGCCTTAGTCCACACACCGTGCAAAAATTGATGATGCGGCACAGGTGCACAATAGATTAGAGAGTTACCATAAACAGGCCTGTGAACTAACTGAAACTTTTTGGCTAAACTTTTAGCACTATTGTCAGATCAGAAAACGGACCGATATAAGCTATGTGTACTGGACCGAATTCATCCCGGTAACAGGACACATCTGCTAGGCTCATGATTCAGTGTTCTGCTCCGACTCTACACAAACTCCATGCAAACCAGAGAATTATCGTGCATTGTTCACCACACTGACTACGTTTAATCCTTAAGCTTCAGTGTAGCTCCATACACGTATGCCACACAGATTTTCACAAAAAGGCACTCCTTTGACACAATATATCCATTGCACAGCTCCCATAGCATACCGGAAACACAAATAAAATCAAACCATGGATCAAATGATGCTAAAATATCATAGACAAGGGTGCAATATATACATGCTGAACTAATACTCTGGTATTGTTATTATTGCTGGAAAATCTTTTATTCGATTTGTAGAATGCTGCATGCCTTTACTTCTGAATGTTTTCACTTTCAATTTTTTCCCATTAATTTGAAAGAGAAGAACAACGTTTTAATGAAACTTGCTCCACAGGGAGTTCAATCGATATTCTAAGATTCGGTTGCTTTCTCGGTTGTTTTTGGGCTTCGAAGAAGCGCGTAAAACGGTGTACAAAGAGAAATTTTGAAATAAGGGAAACAACTTTTTTTTTCATTTTTACGACAAGCTAGGTTGTCTTTGAAATCTGCATTTCTAGATTATCTTTTTCCATTAATTAATCCAAATAATTGCATGTTCAATATTATTTTTAATGTCCGCTAAACGAAATGGAATGGCAGGAAACTGTGCGACTGTCATATTTAAGATAACATTCTAAGATGTGCCTTCAGCAGGAGATGGAGACCCTGAATTAGCACAAAAACAACCAAATCAATCATCTGTTAAATCTAGTCTTGAAAGTCGTTGACATTTAAAGTATATCTAATTATCCCGAGTTTGCTTTAATGTAAAACGAAATAATCCATTTACTACAATAGAAAAGATGAAATATGTATACATCTTTCTTCATTTTATTGCCTTTTATTTTACTGATAGGATCACACGCTGTAAATCTCTATTTTCAGAATGGAGTTATATCTAAACTGACATGCATGCTATCCTTGTACGTGAGTAAGCTGCAGTCGCATCGGTTGATGAATATGTTTTCTCTCGCTGTAAGACTGTAAGATAATTATGAAAATGCAAGGTAAATTGTCATACAGATTGTTCACTATCGTGATACAGTGCTATAGATCCCGGACTCCGGAAATAAGGCCGTGCTGAGAATGCCTCAGATGTGTTGCATAATGCATGTTCTCCTCTTACTGACTTCCTTTCCAGACAAAGTCGTTCCACTTACACCAGTGGTGTGCAATTTAAAGGTCCACTAAAACTTCACCTGCTTTAAACTTCAGGGTAAATTTGTGACTTAACCTTGATAATGTGTACTGTAAAAACTTTTTCTGTCCAAATAGTACATAGGAAGAAAAACCTCTACCTGATAAGAATAGGGTAAAGAGGTATGATTCAGGACGAGTTTGGACTGGTGCATTGTCTCACCACGCTTAATATCGTACCATTACTATTAAGTCTTAACACAAATCAACTGTCAGCCACAAATAGGAGTACAAAAATTCAGCACATCTTTCCCTTATATCTCCATCTTGTTCGGAGTCGTTTTTGAAGAACCCTTTAGTTGAATACTATTGTTGGGGAATGAGATATCGATTTCATATGAGCCAATAAGGCAGTAACAACACCACTTCGATTTTGCCACGATGAAACTTATTTCCCCTTACATAACGATTGATTCTGGCCAGTGCCGTTCAATACTAGCATAAGAAGTCGTTGCATTTTTTGCAATTTTTTCTTGTCCTAGTCTAATCGAAGCAATTACATCAAGCGTGTGTTGACAACTCACAAGAAGATATCACTCGGCTGGAAAGGGTCAAAATGAAATTGGTTTTGTGATAGGCTGTCAGCAATAATGAACGTCAGCAGCTTTTGTCGTTTGTTACGAAGTATCAAGAACGTCCCCCAACATCTCCAAGTACGAGAGACGATGAAGTAGAATTTAAAGATTTTAAGGCTTCAAGGAGATCATTTGTTTTTTTTTTTTAATTTTCAAACTAAAATACGTCTTCCTGTCATAAACTCAAGAACATACAGCACCACTGAGATGAGGTAGCTTGTAAATGATGTATTAGTACAGTCAGTCCATCTCATTTATCTAGGGTATCACTTTTGATGCAAGACTCTCGTCCAAGATCTCGTCCGATGTGGTTGCGTTTTAGAATGGGGGGTTCCGAGTTGGAACGCTTTTATCGATAAAGTAAGAAAAACTCCACCTGTATCATGTGACCTGTCAAAAATATTGGGCAACTATTCTTGATCACATTTACTATAACATGGGCGTCTGAAAAAAGTTTCACAAAAACCAATGATAGACAAAATTGAGGGGCTGGACGTATGTGAACTTGAGAAGTTCCTACAGGAAAATAGGTGTCATTTATGCCTCTGAAACAGGGTGAGACAGGTGATCGGTAAATTAATGTCAACAAAGGTTGCCTCACATTTTCACAAGTCACTTGATACAATTGCATTATTTTTACCTTAACGACAAAAATGTTCCAACTCGAAACTCCCCTATTCTGTCCTCTATAGCTGCACCATTGTTTCACGTCAGTAGTTTTGTCAGGTTCCTGATGAAGAACTCTATTGGATTTCCACAACCCATACATCTAATCACAGTTAGACCATGTGAACGACATACGCTAAAGTATAGCTCTGAGATCGGTTGGCCATGTTGCCAGCTTAGCTTCCATATTATTTCTGAAATCTACGCTGGGAAAAATGAAACAGATAACAGATCTAGCTAAATGGGGACCTGTCAAATGGACAGCAGCAGGACCTTGACGTCAATTTACTGACGTCAAACATTCCTTTCCCAGCTCATCATGATGATTTCACATTAAAGACAGCACGACGTTACACTGGAAACTGATATATTGTTATGGTGTAGACATTACGCTGCAATCCATTCTAGGCGTAACAATGACCCGAGGTCCTGCTAAACACTAGCGCCACTTCAAGGGATTAAAAAGTATGGCGTCTCGCCATTAAGTGAATTATATATTCACGTTTTACAAGAAAGATAACTCATCCGGCACAATGACATCATCAACCAATATTGATAATGCATATTATACATTAAAGTGGGCTGTCATCAGAGAAAATCTGTTTTATTTCATCCGACATGAAATTGTCCGTTTTAAATGAACGCTATAACAGCTTTTGCCACATTTTTACCGATATTTATAGTACATATCAGACATTTAGGAAGGCTGTCATTTTTATTACCGAGTCAAGTGAAAATCTATTACAACAAACAGTGTTATACTTTAGTGAAAGACACTTTCCATTATATTCGGTAATATCAATGTTGATGCATCAAACGTAGATTTTCTCTTAACGCTTTCATCCTTGTGATTAAGGCTTTTGTGACGGTTTCCATTTCCGTGGAGCGGAAATGAAGGAAAGTTATACACTATAGTCACCTCGGACCAATAGGCCTGACAATTTAAGATGCTATTTGCTTTTTTACAATGGATAATTCAGCGAAAACCATGTTCAGACGCCTGTGTCAAGCACAAAAGTTCCGTGGTAAAATGTCGGATATTAGCACCTAGTCCAAAGAGCTGGCCTGATAACATTACGAGTTTCAATTCATCGTCGCTGGCAGCCTGCAGTTCTACGTTTTACTAAATTATTATACCATGGCATCAACTCCAGCGTGTTTATGAAGTCTTTCATTTTGTGTTCTGCTATCCTCGGTGCACGTTCTGCAAAGTCCCCATGATCTAATAAGTCTTGGAAATGTCAATTTGCTCGGACCAACTCTCTTGCATCATAAGGTTTGATCTGTGAGATAAGATTGACTGCATGAATAGGACAGATGTATTAGGGATCCTGTATACAGTCAATCGCATGTGAAGTAGTGCTGACCTTTTCGAATTTCATTGAATTAATGCCATTATAGCTTCGGGAACTAGATACAGACATGAAGGCATATAGCAATGGTTGCACTATAGGTGTGTTGCTTATATTGATAATTGAGGAATTTAAAATGAGAGTACGGTAGCAATAATAAACCATGTAATGTAATTGCATGACCACGTGGTCACTAAAAGTTATACCGGTTTGCAGTATATTAATAAACAATAACAAATTGTCATTTATACATCTCAAAGAAATATGGTCCAGCTACAAAAGAATTTTAAAAAAATTGTACATAGATATCAACTGTCCGCTTATTTTATTTAATGTCATGTGGCTATTTCAGAATGTCTAATACAAACACCAAAGGGCAAATGAGATCTAAACGGACATCCACGATGTCTTTGCTTTAACCTTAATCTCTCTGTCTTGAAGAGTCGAGGGCATAACATAGGGAATCCGCTCCTGTTCGCCATTATAATGTGTATACGACTCTGATGGTCGTGAATGAGCTTTGCAACGTTCATTACACTAACAAAGCCTATTACTTCTGTTCAATAACGATATATGTAGGGTCTTTGTGACTTAACGTCGGATTTCTACCTCCGACTAAGAGCTCTTATATGTTAAATGAAGTCAATCACGGGATAGGACAAGTATTGGAAACGTCAGAGTACCTTTTAAACCCGTCAAAGCACCTAAATTTAGACTGTGATGTGGTCACCCGTCGATATCTGCCCTGGGTAAGCGCAGTACTTTTGAGATGAGCGCAGATTTGATAACGAGTGGACTGGTCAGTAAAGATGGATTTGTAACCGTGCTAATGCTCGTCAATGAACACGTCAAGGTTTTACAAGTAAACGTATAAAACTAAAGCCTATGTCACATCGAACCGACGTCAAAGCCGACTTAAATGGATAGCCAACAAATGGCTGTGTCACTCTGCTCCGACGAAAGGGCAACTACTGGTCTGAAATTATGGCGTAAGATTAGGGACCTAACGCATGATTTCACTCGAGTCAGTCTGACGCATCATCACCTGAAGTCAACCGAGTAGCTTGGCCGTAACGTCCAGTGGTGATTCACTACCGCAACAACTTGGTCACGATGGCAACCGACTACTTTGTTGCACTTGGTACACAAGATATCTTTATAATGCCACAGAAGATCAAACGAACGATGGATTCGAACCCATGGCCGCATTGGTAATGTGAGGTCCTCATTACATGAGATGCTGATTGACACGACGCAAGATTTTGTCTCTGAAATACAGCTTTATATAAAAAATAGACAAAATCAGAAAGTTTAACATATTTTGAGATTTTCATTTATTCTCTGACAATAAATTCCTGAGGAAATACACGTTTGTCAGAAATGGTTGTTACACGACGTAAAAATAAATGTCAATTATACACGGTCAATACCTCTACAATTTGCTAAAAAAACACATGGGGCACCTTTTTGTTTTTTGACTTAATTGTGCTGAGGTTAGCACTTGAGATTCTGAAGGATGGATGTACTCAATCAAAGAAGCGTTGATGTTGATGGTCGACTTTTTCGATCCGTTGGCGTTGTGCAAATACAGTCCGCCAATAGCATAGTTCGATCACACAGAAAGAAGATGGTTAATGCTTGATATTTGAGTCGGAAATTGGGCCCTCTTCTAAGTCGGAAACTGAAGCGAGAGAGTCCAGCGAAAAAAGGATGGCTAAACAGGAACCAATATTACAGGGATGAGAAGAACACAATCCGCAAACCGGATCTCTCACGAGTTTCAACGACGCAGCCCTGGCCTGGACGACGTCTGTAAATCACTATTGACCAAGATCTATTGTGGTGAGATTAGTCAGTCGATTGTCCCTTACACTGGTCAACGTCACAGTCCTCTGGCGGAAATTTGATGGGTCGAGCTCCTTGTATTGTCTATATCCGGAGAAAGCAAAGTGAAAGCTCTTGTCTTGAAAACTTCGATCAGTCGATCCTCGTGAATGATACGTATCTCAATAAGGAGAGCGCTTACATCTGAAATGGCATGTGCTCTATGACAAACATAATTTAACATTCAAGGGATAGTGTGCAGTTCGTATATATTTGTGTGTGTTGCACACAAATTATTGAACTGAATTTAGTTTTTGTAAACGTTGTTTACAATATTTAAATTATATTTGTTTTATTTTATTGGTGTTTTATGTCGAAGTCAAGAATATTTCACTTATAAAACTGCGTCGTTTAAGTTATGATGCCATAAACTATGTACATACAATTACACATTCGATCTTTACTAAGCATACGGCCTGACAGTTTGACCTTGTGGATTGGAATTTGAATAATTTGAACCATCTGTGTCATTCACGTGTACATTATGTTTGTCGTAGAGCTAGCCTAATGTTCACATACTGTTGCTTTCTCCCTATACCTTTTTTCTGAGCGGATGGAAAATGTTTATAAATTCTGCTGCTATAATATTTTCATGGGTGTCCATAATTGTTAACTACGAATTCTTCAAGACAAAACTGTTACAGGTTTATGCGATTTAAGTCCTTTTGGTTGACAAGTATGATTCTTACAGACCAGTTCGTATGTGTCACGCCATTTAACTATATAACCATATAACCGATAAACGCTGCAGTAAATGACGGATCATTCCTTCAGTCGGGTTACGAACGACAACGTAGCTGATAAACGCTCAAGTTAGAAAGCTGCGGTGAAATATTAACGTACCAACGGGCTTCCATGATGACTGTACTAACAGAACTTTGTCAACACAGAGGAGGAAGATGTATTTTCAACACTGAAGAAAAAACCTTGGGCAGCCCGGCTCACGTGTCCTCGCCAACAACAGGAAACATACTCTTTTGGTGTTATAGCTCCTCCCGGATGGTCAATCGATTTCTCTCTAGACATTGCTATATATGTATGCGGGTATTCCCACCAACACCTGGAAGATCTATACAATACTGTAAACAATAGAACGAAATGACCTCGGCCGATTTCAGGATTTATCGATGCCCTTTGGGCGAGGACATTGGCAATTTTGTTGAAATTGAAGACGCTTCCACCCGACTGACTTTCGATCAGAAATTTGCTGTCGGGTTATTTATGGATGCCGCTCTAGTCGATAATAAGCGCTACTCGCTGCGTCACTGAACAGTTGCTCCCCTTGGGCTGTTTGTTCGTTCAAGGTGGAAACGTCAGATGAATATCATTAGACCGACAAAATTCTATTTTTGAAGGCACATTTCGACTAACTGATAATTGACGCGGAAATTTAATATGGAAATTCATAACTTACCTGTTATATGGCCACTTACCTGCGGGCAATCAAACAGAAAATAATACTTAATACGTCAAAATCTGTAGCTCTGTTATAAAGTCTTGAAAGATAGCGGCAGGGTATTATTAGGTATAACATCACCAGGTCGCAACTAAATACCAACACCATTATAAATGAATGAAGGAGACATTTAAAAAGTTTGGGTTGTTCATTTGGTCATTAATGGGAAAGCAGAAGAGATGGACTGCCTGGTTGATGGAACCCAGTGCAATCAACTTGGGCGATGCCAAAATGATGCCGAGCGAGACAGCGCGATAATTTTGAGGACTGGAAATCAACATACCCTTAGGGGATTCCATTGAGATGTTAGGCTTATACAGATGAATTTGGAACGGCGTTTATCCCCAGTGGTTAGGTACGTGATTTTAGCCGGTTAGGCTAAGCATACAGAGTGCCCGGTTTCCTCTCACCATAATGCTGGCCGCCGTCGCATGGCATGTAATGGTCGAGGGTGCTCTCTTGTGAACTTTTAAAGGAGACCGATGGTCCTCCATCAGCATGACGTAAATGTCTTACGTATCTCGCCAGGCGCCCTTTGTGACTGAGGGGGTTAGCACCCCAGCGCAAGATGCAATGACTCTGGAATCTCCCACCAATGCGGGTGCTGTAAGTTCAAGGCCAGCTCATGCCGGCTTCCTCTCCGGCTGTATGTGAGATGGTTTTGTAGCAACCTGCGGATGGTCGTGTGTTTCCCGAGCCCGGCTTCCTCCCACCATAATGCTGGGCGCCGTTGTGTGAGTGAAATATTCTGGAGTACGGCGTAAAGCACCAATCAAATAAATAAATCAAATAAATAAACATACAGAGCAATATTTTTGGGTGTAATATCAAACTCGGTTGTACACAGGCGGACAATTCACGTGCGTTCTAAACTTGGAACTTATTATACATGAGATATCGTCAAATGTTTTAAATCTTTTTAGTGTAATGTATTTCCTGTTGAGGACATACTAAGACACAAAGCATTCCGTAAAAATTATGGTTTACTATTTCATATTCTTACAGGCAAGTCCCGCAAAATTACAATAAAGACATACAGACCAATTACATATTACATGTAGTACAGTAACCTGTAACAAGTTTTGTCAATAGCAAGTATATATGATACCAGCAAATATGTACAAGTACATCTCATGGATATATTTCGAGATTCTTGTTCTAGACCAGTGACGTTTGATAAATTGCATTTCACATCACTGCATTTTTTTTTTACCTAATTTTGCTTAAGCCACTGTGCTAGAGGGCGTTTAAATTGCTGCTATTTATGCATTTACACGAACAGTTAGAATAAAACGATGACTGAGGTAAACTGATAATAGGCCGTATTTCACGGGTTATGTGTGACCATTTGCCACTTATCACATTGCCGTCGCTGCTCTGGTCTTACTCTCTATGCTGTACGTCTTCAATTATATTACACGACGGAGAACATTTAAAGAAGCACACTAGCGTTTAAAAGATTTCCTGATAAAATTGTCATGAAATGTTACGTACAGAATCAATTGTTCTGCAGTAAAATTTGTATCTGCAACAACTTTTGTTAGTGGTTTTGTCTAACTTCATATTAAGCATTGATTAATCTTGAAATGTTTCAGTTCTATTTATTCTGTTTATTGGTCTATTTAGTGGGGTCTGTTTGCATGGTAATTAACGCTGACTACGATCATATCCAGACCGGCCAATCTCAAGACCGGTGTGTTACTAATGCTGCCTCACTCCAACGCCACGCCTAGGACATCAGCATCAACACCCAGCATATACTGACACCGGGAATGACACCTCATCCACCGTGTATTGACCAGACTTGTAAACTGAAATCAGACATTAAATTCACCTAGCCACAATACTATAACACCTAGCACGCCACCTACATGAGGACCCTCCATATACGAATCTCTGTGGAATCACGGTGTACTGACACCAAACATGAAGCCTCACCTAGTCGCTGCCAACTGACACCAGACACGATGCCTCACTCAGTCACTCCATACTGACACCAGACATGATGACTAACCGGCAAACTGTATGATAACCCCAAATATGACGCCTCACCCAATAACTGTATAACGACACAACATGATGTATCTCTCAGTCGCAGTGTACTGACCACCCAGTCACAGTATAATGACACCAAACATGATGCAGCACCCAGTCACACTATACAGGCAGTCTCAGGTAAAGAAAGATTCGATGAAACAGACAGAAGAAAAACACATATTTTTCTACGTTGTATGTGCTAGATATGTAGCATTTCATATGTACTAAAGCACAACAGACAGGATTATGGAAGTCCGGTTGCTGACTGGTGTTTTGTCGGGCAAAACAATTGCCTGTTTCTCGTTAAAGCGCTGTTAATCGAAATCAGCCTGACACATAAAACTGCAAATGTAGGGCATATATTTCTGCAATTTTCTGAAATTTTTCATTTTTCCTATATAACAGTCATGTTACCTGGTCAAGTCAAAATGGCAGTCAAATACTTTACTCTAGACGTTTAACGTGGTTGATTAGTGATTACCTGGCGAGTGATTCGAAATTCATCAAGATTCTGGTGATTTCACTCCATCTATGCGTCACGGATATTGAACCATTTATACAAGCACTTTTTCTCAGTTTTGCCGATATGAGGACATAGACAATCTGCTTCTTTTCGAAATCGGATTCCAGCTATCCGCCAGTGTTTTAGCAACGATCAGGCTTGAATTACCACGAACGCCAGGAGATCGTAGACGACATAGATTTTTGCCAGAGCCCGGAAAGGATTTAGGAGTGCGACTACACCCCAGGGTTACGGCCAGAGCAGGAATCACGGGTTATCGAAGATAGAGCAGCCGTTAAGGCCATGGGGTAAAAGCCTCCGGTCATGACTTCTGATCAGGGTAGCGTTACTCTGCACCTTGTTCGCGGCCGCGCACAGATCGATCCAGCTCCTGGAGTTTCATTCAGTTTCCCCGAAAGTTTCGTGTCCTGGGTGTAAATCGCCGAGTGTGAGAATCGCATCCAGGCGCACAAAGGAACGCCATTGCCGATCATTACTTCTCCTCGTGTTTCCTTCCCAAATCCGCCTTATCCAGATCGATGCACACTTAATCAGCAGCCCGCTTCTCCATTCCCACGCTTCTGGGAAGGGCATCTGTGTAATGCGAACAACTCAGAGCAAAACATCACCCACTAATAACTTACCTTTGCCAAAACCGTTGAAAGTTGAGTCACCATATGGCTTCTCACACAGCCAATGGCTTCTTTCTTCTTAGTCGACGTAAACTTTCGCTACAGGTGCACTAAGGCTCTGAATATACACACTGAAACTACGCTCTATATTTGAATGTAATACATCAAAAGTTCAATCACACCAAAATGTGTAATTACGAATATATTTATGTACTTATACTTTGATTCTTTGATTTCACATTATTTCGGTCACTTAATTTCAAATGTCTTCTTGAAAAAAACTGAATGAGAATAAATATTATCATATTTATAGATTACTGGACCAGCAAGGATATGGTGCACACAATTCCTTACTATTCTGTTATGCTGAACCCTAGTCAGAAAGAAAGAAGGCTGCCAATTTTAAAGGCATACTCGGTATCGAACCTGAATCAACCACCAGACCTCGCCCATAGTTTTTTTTTCTGGAAAGAAAAACAACTTATATCAACAGACTTAACAGGCTCTCTTTCCATTATCACTTTCTGCCAAGAAACAGCAAATTCTGTCATACGAGATAAGAGACTGAGCCGAGCCGATTAAACAGGTTTGGTGAGTTAGACACGCCTCGGGACATTCTGGATTGCACAAATGGCCTTGCGTTGCGTTGTATCGGGGGAAGCCAATCCGACTTTGTCGTGCAAACCGAGATGATGGACATTAAGGCAGGAGGTGCGCTTGACGGTTTTCTGGATACAGTAACACCTTATTCAACTGCCGGAAGCTCTAGGGTATATTTGTTCAATGCTATTTAATAGAGTCATATGAATATTTTCACTCATTCTAAATATTAATATTTTCGTACTTTATATACTTTCTTAGTTCTTTGGTAAACGTTGTTTTGGGAAGTAACTTGTGATTATTGATCTTTAACGTCTTTATTGGTTGAGGTCTGGTATACGAATGTATGTTTCGACTCATAGATTGCTTACATATATTTAATACAACAGATGAACCACCAGGTATAATATAATTAAGACATACAGCATGGATCAGCAGTAAGATCAGCAGTAAGATCAGAGCAGCGACGACAGTGTGATGGTTGAGAAATGGTCACATGTAACCGGTGAAATACGCCTCTTGACAATTTACCTCTATCAGGGTTTTACTCTAACCGTTCATGTAAATGCATAAATAACAGCCATTTACACGCCCCCTAGCACCATAGCTTAAGCAGAAGTAGGTAAAAAAAATATTCAGTGATGTTTATTGCAATTTATAGGACATGACTGGTCTAGAATTACTCAAAATGTTGTGTTGTTATCACATTTAACATACAATCACATTAAAACAATGAAAAGGGACCAGGCCTCGGGTATGCTTAGTCCACCAGCAGAATCCCGATTTATGCAGGAATATAATATATACCATATTGGTAAACATTAACCATGGGAATGCTTCCAAGGTCGACATTTGAGGGTTATATAATCAGGGCCTACCCAAGGAATTATTTCGTCGTCTTAGTTTTAGGGATGAAGCGGGCTTTGTTTGCGTGGTTAAGTTGCTTCCATTTTAATCGCTCGATCAGTTCGGGACGTGGGTTCAATCCCATTCCCTTATTCCAGGGGCTTTGGTGGCATGTAATGGTCGACGGTGCTCTCTTGTGAACTTTTAAAGGAGACCGATGGTCCTCCATCAGCATGACGTAAATGTCTTACGTGTCTCGCCAGGTGTCCTCTGTGACCGAGGGGGTTAGCACCCCAGCGCAAGATGCAATGTCCTCGGAATCTCCCACCAATGCGGCTGCTGTAAGTTCAAGTTCCGGCTGTATGTGAGATGGTTTGGTAGCAACCTGCGAATGGCCGTGTGTTTCCCGAGCCCGGCTTCCTCCCACTATAATGCTGGCCGCCGTTGTCTGGGTGAAATATTCTTGAGTGCAGCGTAAAACACCAATCAAATAAATAAATTATCGTCAATAACTTGCCAAATCACGATGGTTCAACTCCGGCACACCTGTTTTGTCTATCCATAAAATATTCATAAGTATGGGTTAAACAGCATTCAAATCAACAATATTAGGTATTTAATGCAAGTTGTAATTATGCAGACATGCCAAGTATCTTGGGTTTATTTGCCGTGTCCACCCTAAGAACACATTTCTAGACCATCTATGGCCTTGACTCCGATTTGTCATAATTACACCAGTAAAAACCTAGTAGACATGTAAATTACAGCAGAGCATTAGAAAGGCCAGGGATGGTAAGTTGTCGCGAACTGTCTGGGTATTTTTTCACTAATCTTCAAGCATGGGCAGCTGGGTTTGGCTCTCATAACGAGGCCATTTCGTGTTACCCCGCTGTAGATCAGACACCTTTTTTAAGATCACTAGTCTTGTATCGACCGCTTTGTCTTTGTACATAGGCTCGACGGTCTCCGCGACTCTGTGGCTTTGCATCATATTAGTTTTCTTCAAAATAGCATTGAAAGGCTAAAATCAAGAATTATCTATCCAGAGAAATGACAAAATAAGGGTTAATCGAGACATTATTGTAATTAATTGGTCACTCACAGTCGCAATTAGAGGTTTCATAACTCTACAGCATATTTGACAATTGTTTGGGCATAGCATGCCCTTTACCTTGTGATGTTTGTCTACGAAATGTCTTACACTTGACCTTTATTTCGATGTTCGCTGCGATGACCTCGGTGTATGAGGAAACTGTAAGACAGAGAGCCCGCACTTAATTGACTTCATTCCGAATCTTCAACGATATTGGGCTAGTAAAAAGTTTCAGTATAATACTGGAACGTGAAGGCAGCTGGACAAAATTATAAGACACAAATACACCTCAATAGCAGCAGCTACAAAAGGTCCACGGTCCAGCGGATAAGCCAAGTCTCGAAGACGATTAAAAATGTTCAGTTGTTAGCAGTTTGGCAGAGTAATTACATTTAGGTGTGAACGAACTGATGTGAAAACAATAAATTAGTTTAACGTTTAGACCAACACTAAAAAAACAAGTGAAACTATGAGGAATAGAAACCATGGATGTCATAAACATGTACACGGTCGCTGTTGCAGTTTTGTAATCCATTGCCAGTTTCAAAAATTTACACCATGTCGTACTGCGGAGCTTTACCGTCAAGGAAACGATGTGTACATTTTATGTACATATATATTTTTAATAGAGCATTGAAGTGTAAACGTAAAGCAATAAAAATCAATACCGTTCGACTGTTTCGTATATACGGCTAAATCCAAATGCATCTATGTTTAATCCAATGATTTGAATATGACGAGAAGGGCGTATTTCTATGCCGACTATTTCCCTGCGCCTAGACTCTAAACACGACTATGTAGATATATGCATAACCATAATGACGTGTATCAGTGGTATACAATCCATGTACATGTACCTGTAACATTTAAAATGTGAGCAATGCTTTTAGACATATCACTGTGGATGTGCACTTCTGCCACAATACCGATGTGTACCACTAATACCCAGTAATTTTAAGACAGTAGTTATGTAAACCCATATTATATTATTGAAGGCGGTATGAAAAGTCAAATTAATCATATTGATACATTTTGAGCAATCTTCAATTTAAGGTTACAAAACGATCGTCTGTTACAGTATAGTATAGGCTGTAAAATAGGCACCTATATGTGAATTTCACAAGAGAAATCTAGTTTAGATCAAAGTGGGTTACTCAATTTAATACGCTGTAATTTTCCAAGTTACACAACGAACTTCAGAAATATAAAATAAACAAGGCCTTTCAGCGATGAATCAAGGTCAAACAGTGGCTGTCACAACAATGTGCCACCTACAGTGTGTATGTGTTACTTGCTACGTATACAACAGTTGGCAAGTTCACAACCAAAGGTTTTCTAGCTCACATTCACGTTTATGGAAGCGAGACGTCTCGCGGCTCTATATTTAGAAAATATGAGCCCATCTGTCGGCATCGATAAGTGCATATCCAAATACAGCGTTAAATAAAGGGATAGGGCAAGAACAAGAAGGTCACAGGTGGTCCAAGGAACACAGATCAGACTGGGTGGTGGAAAATTTGTCTCCCGCAAACAGTTTACGGCTCTATTAACCTTCGATTAGACACACGTGTACCTGTTGTTGGCATTTCACAGTGGTTGCTTGGGAACATTTGAGATGTTCGATGTTTCAATGTGGCCAGTACATATTGATTTTACATCTTAAATACGAAATTTATAGTACCTTACTACTCCACAATTTCTAAAAGGCGCCAACCGAAAGATACATACAGGCCTTCTTGCAGCCTTTTATCGCACCTAGCTGCTTACTGGTGATGGGGAATGTGTATTCATCGTGTTCAATTACATAGCCACATTGGATATATCAACAGTGGCAATCAAAGAGCAACTGAGATACACATTTTATTGTCGACATCTTACATCCTAGCATGGCACAGGACAGGAACACTGATCTAACTCCTTTGCGCAGAAATAGATTGTCTTTCCTACATTACTGAAAACTCTTGACTGCTTCTCTGCATTATTTCGTACTTTATACACTTCCTTAGTTCTTGGGTGGTTTGTGTTTAACGTCGTTTTGCGAATTCACCACACCATTATTGATCTGGAGCATAGTTTCATATTTTCCTGATTTTAGCATAGTTTCAAATTCATTTTTTCATGATTTTAGCATAATTTCAGTTTCATTTTTTCCTGATTTTCATGAGTCTCTCACCAATGATACATCTGAACGCCTAACCACTGTAACAGCATACATTAACTTCACTGTGACACCTCTTATACGGAGTTTAACTTAGACTGCCGTTTACCCAATGAGTGGATCATTTGTATATGAGTAATGTTCAAGCAAGGTTAAAACCAAAGCATCTAGTTCGTGCCGATTGATCTACAGTTACAATACTACTACCTTAAGATGTAACAACGGACGTAAAATGGTTTCATGTTTCATGTTTTTATTGGTAAAATACCATCAAAAACTAGAACAATGTGCATGAACTGGGCCTAATGTCAACAGAGAACAAACACAAAGTTGGTGTAGACATACAATATTTATATCATTATCAACGCTTCCATTGCTATAACATTGTTTTAAAATAATCATCTGTACAGTATGTTTTCATAACAAAAGCCACTACCTGATACATTTGTGTGTTGTAAACAACCATCAACGTCAGCACAGTCTTTAGCGCCACAATGATTTACATACATACAAAGGTGCCGCTTACCGTGCAAGACTACTATGGGTTGTATAGGAGGCAATGACATGACCTATGCGGAAATACAGAAAACCCATGACACGACATATACTTTATAGTCCATAAGTAGCACTATGATAATGATAGTCACTTTCTGTTGTCACCTTTACAATAGGCACACATTTGATCACTTATGCAATATGATTTCAGTAGATTCTATGACCAATTTAAATGCAATGATTTTTTAAAACCAAACGGCGAAGTTACAAAATCTAGGCTGTTTGCCTTAACTAGGCTGTGGTTGTGCTGTACACATAACTTTTCGACAAGACAGTTTTGCCTACGTCACCGAACACCTGTTAAATAAAACAGTAGATTGTTAACATTAACATGTATGTACACAGCTCTAATGGTCGCTGCACAACTCAACTGGATACAAACTGATTATACAGCTGTAGATATTGAATTATCCTGTATAAAATGTGTTTTACTCTAAAATAAACCAGTACTCTCATCGAAATAAAATCATTTCATAAACTTTTGCCGTTCACTTCCGTGACCTGTAGCTAACAGAAATAGCATCGTTTTGCAGCCAATCATGGTACGAAGTACTTCATTGTTTTGAAAATTACAGTAAAATATGCATTATAATGCAATATTTTATGTAGCATAAAGTATGCACGTTATGCCAGTGACGAAGGTAAACAACAATTTTTGTCATATGAGCTAAGATTATATAAATTGTGACAAAGTCGTTCCTTGGTATGGTGCATGATTAGGAACAGTGAACGCGCTAGTCTCGTTCCTTGGTTAGAAACATGGCTGCGTGGGAAGGGTGAATCCGCAAAAATCACCTTCTTGATATGATGCATGATAAGGAACAGTGAATACGCGAAAAGCCCCGATCCTTGGTTCGATGCATGGCTAGCAAAGTTGAATACGGGATAATCCATGTGTGGTTCAAACGCCTATCAATCTGAGTTAAGTAGTAAAAATACCGGTTTCTGTCCGAACTGTGTCAAACCGGATCGCTTACGCTCCGGTATGGTGATGACGGGGAAGGAAATTTGCTGTGAACAACACAAATCAAGTCACTAAAGCGATATATGCCCGTTCAATTCGGTGATTCTCAGTGCAACGGGTTGCAGCATGTGCAGCATGGAAAATAAACTCCCTGGAGAATATTAACGTTCGAGATATTTTGAAGGAGGTGGAATGGCAATATTCAGCAGGCATGGGTGCAGGCGAGCTGCTACAACCTGTTGCACATCACCAGTATCTAGTGAATATTTATGAACTTAAACCAGGGAGACATACAGCGTATATATTACAGCATAAAATTAGCATCTATCTAAAAACATTTCACAAGCAACAAAGTAATTTACCGCAGACATTATGTTTCATTAAGGTTACAAGAATTCCGTATAGGCAGACAAAATGTTATATTTACACTGGGGAGTAAATCGGAACACATCTTCATCAGAAGACAACACATTGCTGATTTGGTAACACTACTGGACGATATGGCGGTGAACGTGTTTACCTTAGAGAATATACATCTGATGCAAAAATATATTTTCCTAATGTAAAAGGGAACTTGGTTATGACGCCAACGATTTATGCCATGCGAAATTTGTTTGATACAGCGAATGTTTAAAAGGGAAGCTGTGTGTGTTATTGTGTATCGCAAATGGAACATTTAAATGCCGCTGTAGACAACACTTTGGTAACCAAGGTGACGAATATAAATGATCCATGTTACAACTGGGTGAAACGTTACTTACATTTAAGTTGAAAGAATCAAAATGCACATACAGAATGAAAGATACGATTGCATGTAGCAGAAAATGGTGTGCAGAAACATTCTCATACCATTTTACAAACATTGCATGATGTCATACAGTTTGGTACAAATAGGCACAGTGCTGAAACCGACAGTGATTTTGTAAACAGATGAGTGAAACAGTTTATGATCATTAAAACAAAAAAAGATTTAAGTTTAACGTCTACGTACATTAATTTTCCAAATAATTGTTTGACATTATCATTTCATTATATCATTAGTATTCCTGTATTTCAACATATTCATAATGAATACATGATTAAATATTTAGAACGTTGTGCAGACCTAATCCAGCAATGAAATTCTCCGATTAACAATATTAAACGATGAGCTTATATTATTGTACTAAATTACTGAAAATATAGAATTTAAGTCACCGACATGTTTCTCAACAGTATATTTATAAACTTAGAAATACGTATCATTTATGTCGGTGAAAAATAAAACGTATGCCTTTGCATGCCTATAGCATTCAGGTACTGATCGAAATATTTCTTAAATGGCAGAGAACTACATTCATGCATTTACATGAATATTCAGAATAGTTAGAATACAACAGCTTCATCATCCGGGAAAATGCAGATGTTTTCCTTTACATTCTGTTTTTTTTTTTTGAGACACAGAACTTGAGATGACTTTCTCTGTTGTACAAAATTAGGTGTGTCACTATTTTGTAAAAAATGCCGGATGAATTCAACCTTTACTCGACGACAAAAATAGATGTAAACATAATTTCGACAGAGTTTAGCTTTTCAATCCAAGTATGGGCGTATGTTATGAAAGAATCCATAGTTAAAAATAAAAACAAAAACGGAACAAGTATACACAATAAAAACATGAGACAAGACATATTAAAGGTGGACTTGAGCACAAACAAATTAAACCGTTTCACCCAGTGACCCATGGCGAAACACTGATCAGTGGGTAGCGTAGCAGTAATCTTGCAGCCTGAGGTCACGGAAAGTTTATGAAAATGTTTAGAAAATGTACCTTTCCTCAGCACTCTACACCTGCACCCACCTTTTCGCGCTAGGTCCTGTACATGAAGCTTAGATTTTAGAAGAAAAACATCTTCATATGAAGTTCATATGAACATTGGAAATCGTGTCACTTGGGAAGTTAAAGATCATTTCCCACGTGATGGCGGTTGTGCTGCGTGTCTCACACATAATAATACATGTACTGTACAAACATGCCAAGAAAATCGTACAAAATTAGGCTGCGAGAGATGCAATTACACTTAATAGTGGGTATGTAAAGAGTTGCGGATATGAAGCACCGTGAGGAACATTGCAGCTGGAACCTTTTCGACATTCAGCACCAAATATTCACGCAGCAGGACGCTCAACCCACCGGCAGCGGTTTCATGGGGAAAACAGCTCACACTGGCGAAGCATTTTACAGTTGACCGACTAGTATAATGTGCTTTTTTTCAAACATTGTCTTTACAACTCCAGTTTTTCATTTATTATGATCTCTAGCTAACGCCTAATCTGGCATACTCACACTTTGAATCCTCGCTTGTCACACAATGTTTACTATTTTATATCACGAAGTGGCATCATCTATTTTTTGCCTCTTTTGGTTGTCATCAACAGGAAATTCGCAATTGGTCTGCGCATGAAAAATACTAAAAAACTCAATTCACACAACATAAGATTCGTCCTTTCGGTCATTCATCTGTAATTATACTGTTTTCCGTAAAAGCTGAAATGTTCCACATGTCTGTCTTCCCTCAAGATTAGTGGAAAGTCACATGCTGTCTTAAAATCACCCGCTATATTGCCACAGGAATATGTTGCAATAACAATAGACATTGCAATAACGGTCATACAGTATGGTGCTTTGAGCGATTCTGCTTAACTGTGTAAAATATTCCATTCAGTCATTTCAATGAATAAGTGGTATTTTTCACTCTCATAGCTTCTTTCATTACCGTTCTTCCAAACTTTATCTTATCTCAATATTCAGCGAAAGGTTGCACCAGATTAGAGAGCATGCTCTAATCGCTTGTTACACACAACTTAGTACTTTGTTGTGAACTTGTATCGCATTTTTTTTCGAATTATTGCGTACATTCAACACCTTAGTGTGTATAAAGCAAGTTTTTGCTTGGCTAAAATACCATGGAACGTGATTTTGATCTTTGGTAAAGTTGTAGTCTTGATTTTATCGATTAATGGACAGTCTTTCCGTAGAGGTTTTAAAACTCGAATATTGATCTCTCGGTCAGGTGTGATCGCGCCGCCATCGATCTCTGCTTTTGGGGATCTATTTTGGATTCGAGTTTGTTTGCAGTCTTTTCACAGAGAGGCCATGCTATCTCTGTCTGTTTCCGTCTCCGTTGTTCCGTGACCTCCAACCGTGTTTGGAGAGCTCTGTACGTTCAGACGAATCCTCTCCGGGGGAACACCTGTCGAACAGAACAAACAGAGGGACTATTTGACGTATTATATCTCCCAAACTTTAATCTGACACAGAATCTCAGTGGCATCATTGATTCATCGAAACAATAACGGCACTGCTGTCTTTTTACAACATTCGTTGCTCTTGGATAACTGATATTGATTCAGGACTTACAATCCATATAACTCAACGAACTAATCAAAAAGGGGTTTTCTTACAGCATGTCAAATACTGCACCTCTTGTAGACGTTATTGTGACAATGACGATCGTTAGCGTTAATATTTAGTGACTATTTTCAAACTAAAGTTGTGTTCATATGGAGATATTTGTCAGGATGGAAAGATGATATTTGGACTTTGTCAGGTTATGAGTTATGAGCCGAATTCCAAGTATGCAAAACATGTTTTGCCGTAAAGCTGTAATCTGATTTTGTAGTCCTGAACTTTTCCTTTTGTTACCCAAATTATAAGGTTATTGTTCTATCGCTACATTAACTTACATGAATGGAGGGATATGCTGATGTCAGGAATTGCTGAGACACCCTTTTAAGGTCTGCTTTTAGACTTAAAAATGGTATGTTTTTGACTTCTTTACTTTAAGGATTCTTCTTAATCTAGCTTAAAATTCACCAAGACATCAGTATTAATCACAAAAGTTAAGGGTTTTCCAACGAAATATTACTTATAGTTTTTGTACTAGTCTATCTTACATAAAACCGTACAAAAGTGTGGAATCTTATGGAGGTTTGAAGCTTGTTACACTAAGGTTTATGAGTCCATGTAGTGTTCCACCAAGGTTGTTATAAGGCGGTTTAAAAATCCATGTGGTGACATGTGAAATCCTTATATACCAAACCAGAGCTGCTGTCAAGAAAACGCTTTTTTCCATATATAATCATGGCCTCTCAGCAAGGTTTGTTGTTCTAGTAGCCCCTCATTCCTTAAAAAAACCCATTCCTTAAAAAAAAGCGAGAACAAAACCAGAACAGCCACGACAGTGTGAATGCTGGCAAATTCTTACAAGTAACTGTCGAAATCCGGCCTCTTCAGTTACCTTAGTTCCAGTTTTATTCTAACTATTCATGTACATGCTTAAACAGTAGCAACTTACGTCTAAAAAATACTCCCGTGTAAAAGGATGTCAAAAATGTTACATATTCATACAAATTATTCGTTCATAAAAAAACTCGTCCCCATATACAACTTAGGCCTTCAGTGGATTTTCACATATAACAGCAAACGTTTTCATTCACGAATCCTACATGACGGGTCCAACGACATGTTTCTGTAATCATTCCAGCAACTCTACGACAAAGAGTGGAATTTGTGATAACAGTTTCATTTTACGTTTAACAGCAGACAAACCCGATTTTCCACAGACACGTCGTTATTCTTATTTATTTTCTGTAGGCGAATATGATGCTTCTTGGCAAAGGCAGCACCCCACACTGGTTCGTCAAACGCCAAGTCACAGTACTGCACAATAAATTATGAAGGTATCCGTGGATGGAACAACAGCGGGAGCAACAGATTAATAAGTATGGTAGAGGACTGGCCACAGCAAGCCTGTATATTTTATTGATATCCTAGTCTGAGAAGACGAGCCGTGGATTAGAATTAAGAAAAGCTGCCCTCAAAAAGAGCTTTCATAAAATCTCATGTTATCTGATTCATATTGAAATATCTAAATATTCCTCAGCCAATGAAAATACGCAAACTGTGGAGCTCAGCAAAAAAGTTAACATGTAAACTCTGAGATTTGACAACGATTTTTCTGATCAAATCTGAAGATAATACATCAATCATACGAAACCTCCGTCTTTCACTGCTAAGGCTTAATGCGGCAAGCGATACAATCGTTATCCTTTCGAACACAAGATGTTTATTTCCTTCTTGGGAATTATGATGCCAACTTGCAATTATCTAATGTTGCTCTAATCTGTAAAGAGACTAAAGCAATCTTGTTGTAGTTTCCATTTGTTACTTTACTAATAACTAAAAACGTCTAGCTTTACTAAGATTAGGTGACGTAATCGTATAAAACTACAGCAGTAGATTAATTTTCAACGAGACAAATAAGCCCACGATGACAACGTGATGTATATACATGCTTTCACTTCAGACATAAAATACATCCGTTGTTATGTTGTGAGTTAAGCTGTTTATATTAAAGTTGTCGATGTTCAACGCGGCTTAGAATTTAACGATGACATTCTGGCAAGCTCAGGTTGTAAAACTGGAATATTGCTTATCGTTTAATTTGTCAAAAAGACAATAAAAGGCTTCCCCAGTTCATAAAACAACTTCTTGGGATTAAACCGTCATGTGGAATTTGCAATAAATACGCTATTGGGTGCGCCTTGATAGATGAGGACGAGAACAGGTTTGAGCGAATACAAAGTGTGGATGCTCATGCGAATCCAAACTTCCCCAAAGCTCTCGCCCTCATCTTACAACCAATAGCATATATTTACCGTGGTTCATTGAGGATCCTATACTGCTTCCGCCGCCAGCACCACCTTTTTTGTAGGTAGCTGAGTTCATGGTGAGCTTGCGGACGTTCTTCTCGGGTTGGAAGACTATTATATACAACTTTGGGGTAAATAGGCACACGAGGGCAACCGAGGCGCTCAGGCTGATAGACACACATAACACTGTGATCTGAATCTGAAACAAAAAAGTATAACTTGAAATAAGACAGTCCATTAAGCAGAATACATCGAAATACTATGGGCGAACATTAAATTTCATTACAGCCTCTGGTTGTGCGTGCCCAAGAAACTCAGGCCTTGAAACCAGCTGAGTAATTGGAGTTTCTCTGTCATGTATATCTTCATAAAATACGACGAACATTTCAGTTCTATACAGTCGTGTGGAATAAATCATATATTGTTCGCAGGGAAGGTTAAAAAGGACAACGTCTTCACAGATGTTTGCCTAGCCAAAGTTATATATTTTAAGCCTGATTTAGATATCTCGATAACATGGACAGAACATCTGACAGTCGAGCGGATATCGAAATAGTAACGAAGCAAGACATATGGTTGAGTTTGCCCGGTTCCGTCATAGCAACTTCCATGACGTTGATTAATGATTGAATAAACTAATTTTTCTTCCAAGTCTGGTCTCGTTGACCTGTACGACATGTTTCTGGCGAGCGACTTGAACGAAGCGTCTCGTAAACTTGGGATCTGACAGAGTTGTCAGGAGAAGGTCTGTCCCATAACCCTTGTGTCAGAACGCTTTAAATACACCAGAAGATATATCGTTTAGAGTAAAATCATATCGTAACAAATCAATGTGGCGTTGGCTCTCGAACGTATCCCGGGGAGCACGGACGACGCAAACCCCCAGTTCTCTGTAAATAGTTCTGTCTAGCAATCATCGAAGAGCGTAACCTTGGAAAATATATTTCAAGTGTAGTTACACAATCTCTGTCGGTCGGGACCTTAGCTTAAGGCAGATGAATAGACAGAATGAACATGAATAGAATATAACAATTCTATTCTAGGTTTGTAAATCTGTCTGGACTATTTCAAATAACAATTTCAACTTGCAAATTATACTCAATCTGGCACATGATCGTTGTTTTAAATTGGTTTCAGTGGGAACAGCTATATACCTACAATGAAAATATGCTACTTTCATGTAAAATATTATACGCTAAGGGACACATCGAAACTTTCAATTTTCTTCCATTTTTATAAATACTCATGCGCAACACAATGGCGTGTGTGCAGTATGGTCACAGTAAATACTTCATACCCCTAGCAATATGATCCGAGTCCAATCATCAGGCGGCGAGAACGAAAGCAGTCGTATCATTGTAACAAGGGCTTCTAAGCTTCTAACAAGGGATCCTCAAAAGGTTATTGATCTTAACTCGTTTTAATTTGCAATGATAACCAACTAGTGTGAAAAGTTTTGCTCTTTTCCAAGCCTTGCCGGATGGCAACCATTTATCCTGTTCAATAATAATTCTTCGAGGATGTTCCGTCCTAATCTTTAAGATCCAATGGTGATAAAAATGCGATCCGCCATGGAGAATGGTCATTAAATCAATTTGAGCTATGTTAAACACCTATGCCTTAGCTTTGCCTAGAATGTAGATTATGGAAATACCATTCGCGAGCATTTACTTATTCAGCGAAATGTCCAACCAAGACAGTTCTTATGACGTATGCGTATTCTGTGCAGCATTCCGATATTATGTAATATAGACTATATCATTGCCAACTGAATTTATTCGCACTGTTAGTGAATCGCCCAGTTCTTAAGACTGTAAATGTCCACATTACAAAACAATGTATAAATTATAAAACAATAATGATATATCGCTCTGATGAAATCCACCATACTTCGGTTTTGATTTACTCAAGCCACATTCAATAGTTTTCAGTTTAATATCCAATGGTTATTATCCATTAAACAATGGAGGCACATATCGGACACGGAGACAATGTGAACGTGTGTATACAGGATGTGTGTTCAGTATCAAATTAAAAAACAATGCACCTTATCATTGATGATTGAGTTTCCCTTGACCATGTCAAGGGAAACTCAATCATCAATGATAAGGTGCATTGTTTTTTAATTATATATATATATATAACGTCTGCTTTTCGAAGCTTCCATCAGGAAATCGCTTGTTCACTTGATGACAGGGTGCTTTCAAGAAAAGCGTAAATATTGTCGATGCCTCGCCAAACTGCAATTTTGCCAATTTCATGTAAAGACTGAAGTGTCTTTGACAATAGAGTACAAGATAATAAGACTATGTCGTTACGTAAACCAGGAAACGTTCAATACACCGCACTGGGCAACAGACTGTGCTCTTTTGTACGGTCCCGTATAAATTAATCACACATATCCAGTTCACATACAATGACATCTGAGTAAAGTTGCTGGAATATAAATAATAAACACCTTGTTCTCCGTAATGGGCAGATGTCGTAATATCCGAAGTCTAACATATTGATTTATGACTAGTTCGAGCTACAGGCATTATACATATACCTGGATAAAGAGGTGGAAGTTACCGTCCTAATTTGAGAAGGTATGTTCAACATAAGTCTTCACTGGATCTCTGTTCTGTTAGTTTATTCTGGATAATTGCAGACAAAGCGGATGTTAGAAAAATCTCTCAATGTTTAATGAATGAGTTATTGTTCTTGTAAACCTTCACCTTTGTGGTGTACTAATTGCCGAAGATGTACCGCAGCAGAAACTCAGCATGTAATAAAAAAAATTCCCTCGTGTAGACTGGGTATGTATTACAGATTTGGCGCACCTAATGACAGACAACACTAAAATCGATAAAAAAAAAAAAAACAGGATTATAACCAAGGGATACTCACACTCAGTAACTATTTTAAGCAATATATTTTGGCATAAAATAGAGAACATGCCAATTGCTTCAAATCCAAGCTGTACTCCTGAGTGCTCTCCGCTGAATATACATGTAGCACACATACCTACATATTCTATCGATAATTTATCACATTATAGCAGGAATATATTAATGGTAATCGTAGGAGTATACCAGGTTCTTGTAGAAAACACCGGAGTAGATCTGAAGGTGTACACCCGTAAATCATTTATATACGATTCATTCCTCATAGGTAGTATCTTTTGCCTACTTTCAAATTTTCTGGAGGTGAACTAAAATAAATTTATGGCAGCGCAAATCTATCATAAAAGAGCCAGGTGTGACAGACAGGTGCCATATATTACTAAAAACGAAAATGACACGCCATTTCTAGAATAATCATCATTGTAATTGCCCCCAAAAAATTAACATTAAGATACCGTATGAACCGGTCATCATTTAAGAAAATGGTCTTAACAAGCACCGAACTGGAATAAATTTTTAATCTTGCTAAAACAGCAAATGAATCTCAGAAGCTGCTCAAGAAGGCACATACCATTCATAAGGACCCTCTCTGTAGTATGTGTGAAATAACAATGCTTCCTGTCAGGCCGCATTTTACGGTTAAACGAAATAATACATGCCTACGCCATTCTGACCAGGTTAAAAACACTATTTAAAGTAGATCAGTTAAAGTCACCACGTGATGAAATAAATCCAAACAGACAAATGTGCCACACGCAGGATGGTTTCATTATGTGTTCGCCTTACAATGGATAGTTTAGGATGTCAGTATCTATGTTACATCCTTTTCGCCATGAAGTGAACATTTTCCAGCGGGGACATTTTCCAGCGTAATAATCCCAGTGGTGACTGTTGTCATACTTGAATTCATATAGTAGATTCAAGCATAATGCACAATCTGGATCCATTGGCCTATCTTTTACTTTCACCTGAAGTTTATATATGCTTAATCTATGCATCCAAGCAGACATTTGTACATCAGCCGTCAACCAAAATGGACCTTTCAAATCAATACTTGCAAGCCGAACTCCCAAAACAACGATCATCACAAAGTACCGAAGACTAAGTATATCAGGTATGAAATGAAAACGGATTCAGCCAGAAGAAGCAGTCAGTAGTTTTCAATGATGTTGGAAAGATTAAAGGACTGTTATGGGCGAACGAATAAAATCAGTATTCAAGTCTTGTAGCAAACAAGTTTATAAAATCTATGCGGGTGATTTACCGGACATTAACATAGTTTCTGTATTTTCTCGTCGTCACTTTCCCCACTGAATTTGCACTAGCACAGAATGGTATGGAATTTGCACAGAAATAATGACATTTATGAGCAATAAGAGACTTGAGGACGAGCCGCACAGAAGGTCTAAATGACAGTTGAGCGCATCGTTTTCTTCTATGATGTTGCTGTGCGTGCGTACTTCATATATGTTTTATGATCACACACACTGATAATTGTAACGTAGTAAAGGAAAGAATAAATGTGTTAACAGCCTGTCTTGATACAGGCGGGAAGGAGTTTCCCGTTCTAACATTACATGCATTACATTCTATTGCCCGAAACATACAAATAGCAGTCATATTACATCAAGCAAGAAAGGTTTTTAATTAGTATTACACAATCTGATATAATCTAAAGTGTTATTCACTGATAAAGGTTATCACCCAGGAAGGCTAGAAAATTCAGGTCTTTTACAAAACTTATACAAGAATGAAATATAAAACATTTGCTTTGCCCAAGGAAAAAAAAGATCAAAAGATTAAAAACATCTAAATCGCCCGAGCAAAGGGCGTTTCAGTGACACAAGTAATAAACCAGCTAAGATTACTCAGGAGCAATCCTTAATACTATTATTTCTGAGAACGCATGCAGGATACCGAATATATGAACAGTTGGAGAAAGGTGTCTCCAAGGCGAATTTACGAAGATCTTACGGGTGTTTCATTAACTGTAATCAAGCTTGACATTTGACCACGGAAGCTGAACAACAGTCTCATTAATTCAGTGTCGATTTACCGTTTGTAGAAGCTCATCCCTTTAATTAGCTCTAGCTCTACCTGCTAACAGTTAATAGACACTCTGTATCCCTTCCCCGGTAGATCAATCTTACACCAGTGTGACTGCACAACCGTCGCTGAATGTATCCACATATCGTTGTTGGTACTGAAAACACGCGCTGGGTAATCCAGTCCTGCAATATCAATATTTTCATCAATTGTCGCTGAAAGTTCCAAGAGAAAGATTGTATCAGTTTTAAACTTTGTACTTTATTTTTACTCTTCATTTACCTTAACAAATGCATGTTGTGAACTTGGATTCCAATTCCATCATTTTCGTGTCAGATTTGATTGCTTAAAGTACAGTTGTGTTCCTTTAAAAATACTTTGAAGAATACTAAAGTGTGTTTTATGCTCATGAAGCATTGGCAAAAACGTTCTGTCAGCAACACGTACACGTAGAATTGTTAATTCCACTGTTTAAACTGAATACCATTGCAAGAGACCAGAGACAATTTCGTGCTACTGTGACATGAAAAACTGGAAAGGTGTGATTTATTCGACAGTCGACACAGCTGTTAATTATCTTTATCAGTCCGGCGCTTTCCGTTGCAATCCATGGCCTTATGTAAACTGCATGTCTTCATAAAAGTTTAAAGCGTTTCTGCCAAGCTTTCACAGGATACAACTAAAACACTAGAAACATAAAAAATATAGTCCTCCGGTGTTATATGGAACAGCATATTGCACAGCATTACCTGGCATACCGCAGTTGATTTCACATTTATTTAATAGATCAAGAAATTATTAAATACTTTAATAAATGATCTGAATGGTGTAAGCCATAAACTTTGTCATGCTTTGTCAACTTTCTGAAGAAATGTCCTACGTGTGATAAAGAGATATGCATACCATATTAGAACAAGTGGTCTATTGGAACCTTGAGCAGGGCCATAC
The DNA here is from genome assembly GCF_032854445.1 of Liolophura sinensis. Classification (NCBI taxonomy): domain Eukaryota; kingdom Metazoa; phylum Mollusca; class Polyplacophora; order Chitonida; family Chitonidae; genus Liolophura; species Liolophura sinensis. The sequence continues at coordinate 46,559,360 of NC_088301.1, read as the reverse complement.
GACCGTGACCACCCGCTTATTGTCACCAAGTACCCACGAACAGTCAAAGCGTGGTAATTTACGAATTCCCTGTCCAAGGACGGTCCTGAACTAGCGGGTCATCTTATGTAATCATACAGGTTGGCTTTCCACACGGAAGGGACGAATATACAGCACAAAGAAAGAAAGTAAATAAGAGAGAGTAGTAAAATGTACATTGACTGTTTTGTAAGTGAAAATTCTAATTATTTCCAAACACGAGTAAAACTTTTGGAAGTTTGTTTTATTTATTTTTTGTACCCCCTGCATTAAGCACTTTATACGACGTGACAAAAGCACCGTTAAACATGGCTACGGTGAAGACGCGAATCAGCTCAACTGTTCTGAAATGATCAGCGGAAAAGGGTTTGTGCAAAGCTTCTCCTTTTTTCGTGGCAATCTCTTCACCGGAGATTCACTTTCAAGTACACGGTAATCTTTCTTGGCTGTGTTTGCGGCTTCCATTCGTGTCGTGCGGAAGCCTTCGCTCCTGGACAAGGCTAATCATGGACGATCGTAAAGACGAGAGAGCGATTTTATCACCTTAAAGAGAGATTGAACCCTCATTGGAACGAAAGACATTGGAGTCTTTGTCTGTGGAACAATGATGGAACGGAATAACTCTTGGCACAATAATGTGGGGTCAATGAGCCAGGTTTTCATTCTAGGATAATTATCTAATGGGGAAGCTGCGGGATGGATCACACTTCCTAGCGCCGAATACGCCTTCGTACAGATAAATCCAATACAGATGACTAGACTTGGAGGCGAGGTGTTTTGCACAATATGATAAACCTTCAGAGGCTTTTAGGTGGCTCTTAAGACCTTCAGTCTGCATAGCCTATGCCTGGTTTCCATAGCTTAATGGTAACATTGGAAATTATGTACATGCATTTTAAAAAAATAGTATAGGTGATAGAACTGGATTGGATTGCAGGAGATACTGGATATACAGTTCAAGTCGTGAAAACAAATGGGAAAGGTCAATGCTGAAGATCCGTGCATGTACAGTCGCAAGTGTCGTCTTAATGCTTTTCCTGAAATCCCTTTCTATGCGACACAATGGTTGAAAGGAAATTCGTTAACAAAGGAAATCCGCTAATATGCATGTAGGTGATCTATTTTAAGCTTGAATGAGAGCAATTTGGGCGGATTCCATGCAGACATTGACAGTGGGAGACCTCACATCAAGTTCCACGAAATCACCCTCAAAGCCTATTATCGATTTAGAAAACAAGTATGGTTCAACTAGTACAACAATTACCTCTGCACATTGATTATTCACATGACTTATGTCAAAGAAACCGTGTGCACCAGCAGCGGTGAATGCAAGGCTATCTTCACTTTCATTAAGTTAGTGAAAACGCAGATGGAATGAACTCCAGGCAAGGTACGAAAACACACCCATTGTATTACTGTATGTTTGTCAGGTCGATACAGTAATGTTTTGGGAATAATGCCAGTCAAACTGTCTTGTACCTGTTTGATCGAACCATTTGCCTGTGTGACATGATCAGATACACTCATACCTAGAATTCCTCAAAACTTTTCAATGGATGATGTGGACCGAAAAAAGGCTCACTTAAATGATTACCAGTTAATATTCACAACGATATATGTTTATCGCGGTCAACAACAACACAAGGAATAATCATTTTACTTACCTGAAAGGAATTCAGTGTCCCGAAATAGATGGGCACAAAGGCAAGCCATATTATGCAAGTGGTGTACATAGCAAATCCGATGAACTTGGACTCATTGAAGTTCTCTGGAATACGTCTAGTTTTCACTGCATAAACTGTACATATGATGATAAGTAGCATGTTATATATCAATGAGACGAGGAAAGATATATCCTCTACTTTACATTTCAAAATAACTTCGTCTCTTTTCCCGTATGGATAGTATCGTCTTGTTCCTGGCGGTTCGAGTACAAGCCAGATCATTGTGAATACAACTTGGATGGAGATAAGGATTCCTGTTATGACTAGTTGTGATCTTGGGCTGATAAATGGCGGGCGTCTGGCAGACCGCCTGGCGCTTTCAAATATTCGTGAAATTCTATTAGTTTTAGTTAATAAAGAAGAATAAATCACTGAAAATCCAAAGCCAACCCAAAGCGCTGAAGAGCACAAATCACAGGTGAAGGCATTGCAAGTTGTACGAACGTCATGAGGTAACAAAACAGACAACCGCAGAGTAGCACATACGTGAGTTCTCTTCCCGATGCCATCACGATAGGTGTGTTTTTGTACATGAAAAATGTGGCGATAACCACCAGTGTAGCGATGGTGCCAGCGACCGATAAACAAATCGGTACAATGGCGTAAATACTTTCCCATCTCATAAACTGCAGGTCTAACTCGAAACAGCTGCGCTTGTCTGGATATGGCCATTTTCCATCGCCGCAATCTTCGCACGTAAATTCATCTTTGAGGTATTCATAATTCTGGCACTTTGTGCAGATCCAGCAGCACGTGTCTCCAGTTTGCATCCGCTTCCGTTCGTCGAAATTACACGGCTCACTGCAACGAGATGACGGAATTTCGTCCGTGCCTCCTGCCCAAACAATATGGCTTGGGTCAAGGTCGAGTTCATTCATCCATGTTCCAACCTTGTCATAACTATAGTCATTTGTACCTCTCTTTCGGCGGTAATTCCATGATGTTATACCGCCCTAGCGCGTCACCCTTCTCATCGAACCGAACAATGCCCCCATGTCCATCTGTAACAAACATATCAACGATTTCATGCTACAAGTAAATCCATACATGACAAACTGTTAAGGTAATCAAAAATCTGTAGGATATGGACATTGCATCTTTTCACCTAAGAGTCCCTTTCCCCGATTTGAGCATGAGATTTGTATTACACACAAGGAACAAAATTTCTATTCATTGTCAATGTGCACAAATACAACAGGCTTCTCTTTTTGTTGGATGTTTCTGATCTTCTATATTAACAAATGCCCACAGATTATAAATGATCTGACACACACACACACACACACACACACACACACACACACACACACACACACACACACACACACACACACACCACACACACACACACACACACACACTTATTTTTTGAATTTTAATGAACCATGGTTTACGATGTGTCATTTTGATAGAAGTATTTCGTTACCGGCACTGAAAAAAGGTTTCATGCAATTTTTCCTCAGCATCAAACATTGAAGAGCTGTGGAGAAAATTACCTACACTTTACTTAAAGGTAAGCACAAACCATACGCTGAGCCATATAAAAGACAAAGATAGCCAGTTATCAGTGTAAAGGGGACTCCACTGGATGACTAGTTCCCGTTGAATGGAATACATTACTATGAAACATTAGGCAAGCAGACCTTCTATGCATGTGAGTCTCTAATCACTATACTGGAACAATTACTGCTGGTTATTGTATATGTACTGTTCATTCACATCTATACAACTACATTATATATATCCATGGTTATTTGATTGATCATGAATTGGCGAAAATTGTTAGATAAAAGCCAGCAATAACAGATCATAACAGGTATGTGCCGACTTTTATTAAAGCTATGCTTGTGAAAATTTTATTAATTCCAAACATAATGCAGAGTTTTGCCCTTTGTTAACCAGTTGTACCAATTTTCTAAGTAGCAGTAACCCTGTGAAACCCTCAAAAACAAAATGAATGAGGTTGATGACAAAACCGAGATTGTACATATGATCCAGACATGTAGAATACAATTAGTGTTTAAAAATGATCGCGCCTGGAGATTTGGTATGCACTCTTATGATAAAAGAAACAGTTTGCTCGAAGAAAGCTTACTTTCGATATATAGATATTTTATTTCAATAAGCGGGTTGTGTGTTAGTTGGAACTATTTTGCTGTCTAATTAGTGGATGCTGGAAACTAGCTGTTTTCCCTGGATAGATATTCTCTTTTTGTACCACGTTTGCGCAGAGCACAGCTGTTTAAAAAATAGCATTGTTTTTTCCAGAGAAGATAAATCGATATTTTAACGCCTGGCAGAAAATGAGTTAATATCTACGTAAGTTTTCACAGATTTGTGTGACAGAAATACCATTCTTCCAGGTAACGGATCTCCACACATTAACCAAGACGTTTTATAATGGTTTTTGTTTTGGTTTATTTATTTTTGGTAACCAAACGGAATCCCTTTATAGACTATATGTTGATGACAGTGTGCCAGCTAGGATTTGATTCTTTACAGTAACCCATCAGTGACAAGTTTCTACCTTACTGCACAGTCCGAAAACCAAAAACGACAAAACTAAAGCTCATGACGCCGTTTTCAGTGAGTTACATCTGCTTGCAACTGGTGTACAAAGCACTTGAAGGCTGACATAGTGCTATTACAGTCTAAAAGTACTACAATATCTTCGTTTTCGATGTTTTAATAACATTTTAAAGGTAAGTGTGCGTTGTATAGTTTAGCCCATAGAGAACCTCACTGCAAAAAAAAAAAAAAAAAAGCAAAAAAAAAAACAAAACAAGGCTTCTCACACTTATCGGGCGCTTTAGTAATCTTCGTATATATATGAATGGTAAATTCCTCCTACGCTATGGAAACATCAGACAAGATGTTTCACTTTTGTTTGATGTTCAATACCGTGTGTGAAAAATGGTAAGAAAAAAACGACAAAACGATACTTATGTATTATAAAGTTGATCATGAAGTATCACACCTGGGGAGAAAATAAACGGTTAGAGCGTACATATTTTGCACAACATAGCTTACATGTACTTCGTTGTGATTCTTGCATTATTATTTATCAGCTGTTGTAGCCTACGAGAGTCAACGGATAGGCAATCCTTACCTTGTTTCATAACTTGCAGCGTGTACATAAGTTCTTTTAATTTCTACACTTTTCAGATCGTAGTGAACATTTAAATACAACATAATTCAGCATGTGGTCAATATACGCCAGTCAGGTAAGAAAGGGAAGATATTTGTATCTCATGAAAAACATCCCCCATGAACGTCGAAGGCCATCATTTTATCCCATGAATGCGTGGCCTCTGGCCATAACACTGAACATCCGCTAGATCTAGCACCTGTCCATGGCCAATTCTCTAACGACCAAAGACAGAATGTTTTATTTAGAAGACAAAATATGTCTAGAAATATTTGGTGTGGTGTGTGGACGAACGGTAAGAAGAATACTATATATCTAATCAAAGAAGTGATGTAAAATTGATGATCTAGTAATTTAATAAGCTAATCATCAAGGGAAGGACTAGTGAGTTTATGGAAACTAAGAAACTGGAAATTATTAAAATGTAAAATGGACTAACAACTGTAAGAATTCATTTGCGCGGTGGCAAGCATCCTTACCTTTAAAATGAGTGTTCAGTATGTAATCCTTCAGAAGACGCTCGCCATTGATTTTCTCCATTCGGCTACAAAGCCCAGTACTGTTTGGACAGAGGTCTTTCTGCATTTTGTCTAGCGCATAAGCCATTGCGTATACTGCGTCATATATAAATTGAACTTTACTTTCCTGTTTGTAATTTGTAGGCGTCAGTCTTTCATCTCCTGTGCAAGTTCGCTGGGTAAGATTTTTGTCATCAGTATGAATACGAAATCTACAGCCGTGAACCTTTTCCCAGTATTCCCTGAACCATGGATTTCTGTTATTTTGCGCTGGGTTGAGATTTGTAAAGTATTTATCAAAAGCAGGTATTGGTACTGATTGTAAATCTATAGTCAATGCCCCTTCGGCTACCAGTTTATTGTCCTCACCCTGTACATCCTGTACACCCCATCCATCACCAGCTATCCACACAAACCGGTCAGTAATACTAAGGTTAGTCGCCGCCGCCAGAAGCTTTTTCGCGTCCTCCTCCCGGACAAAAGCAATTATCACCTTAGCTCGGTCTTTATCTTTCAGACGAGTCACTATTTCCTCGAAGGTTCTAGGGTTGGAATTTGAATTTATTTTTAGCGAAAGAGCAATACAAATATTTCTTTTACGTGCTTCATTTTCAAAGTAATCTATGCCATTTTCTCCATATTCTCCCTCGGAGTAGACTGTCGACACATAGGTCCAGTTGAAGAATTGGACAATATCCACTAGAGCTTTAGCTTGTAATGTATCCGGCGGCACAGTCCTGACGAAGTAATCAAAACGAGATTTATCACTTAAAGCGGCGCTAGTTGATGCATAGCTTATTTGGGGTATACGAAATAGACGAAGGAGGTTTGCTACTTGGATTGAAGTACTGCTGTACGAGCCTCCGATAACGCCTGCTACTGCTGTCAAAGGGTTCTTTGGTCTAGCTTGTGAACCATCCTCACATGTAAACTCGGACTCATCCAGAGCACTCATTGACGCGCGTACAAACTCAAGGGACTGTTCTAGGGCATATGTAGCTCTGCCACAGGTGTCAAAAATGTTTGCCCCAAGACGAATGCCTGGTAAGATAGAGTCGTTGTTGTTAATACAGTCTATAGTGAAAAGCATGGCCTCCAGTCTTTGAATCCCTCTGTCCAAATTAACGTTTCCACAGGCTCTCACATCCCCCTTTTCGTGCACAGGAAACAGACCTCCAAGGATGATATCTCCGTCCTCTCTGGCAAAGACCACAGACTGTGAGGTGTGGTTGTTGTACCGAAGACCATACGGGTTACCTCTTCCACATATGCATAAGACAACGGTAATCCACAGGATAGTCCGGTAACCCTGTACAGTCATCTCTCCAACATGAACTCCCTGAGGAAGTAACGGGACGATGTTAGTGGCATCGATAAGCTTTGCCCAGTCGGATGTAGTTTAGATGCTGCGAGACCTGGGTGCGGTCCATTGTTGCAGGCGGTGTGTCCTTCCAACGGCGGTCATTGCTTCACTTCGTTCCCAACATTACTACCTTCCGCTGAGATCATCTCGACCCGAGTGGTCTTCGGACCAGCTCCAGTTGTTCACAACAGAGAAATCTGTAAATAAAAACGTTAAACATGTGTCAGGCATACCTCAAGTTACATATTGGCGAGTAGCGGATAAACGGAAGTCACAATGATGCGCTGCGAGCGAAGGGGACAAGGGATCAATACGAGGGGGGTGGGGGACGTGCAGACAGTCCACTGATTCCTTAACAAGGTGACATCGATCTAGGTAACAACCACTGTATCACACCTCCTTGTTGAGGTAGACAAGGATACACCCCACTTCTACCAGCCATCATCCTTAACAATAAATACAAGGATTAAATCCCAGTTTCCCGAGAACAGATATGATCCCATCTGCTTCAGTCTACACTGACATTCTCGACCACTATACCAAGTGGCGCATTATTCTCTGACTGATGTCATCGACTTTACCGCACGATGCAATACAAAAGCCATGAAATATTTCTCAACGTAGCCATAGTAACAAATACTGGCGAAAACTTAGATAAGACAGCAAAGATACAACCAAAGACTGAACTTTTCGGGAAGACTTGTTCAGGTAGAAATGCATATATTTGTATTTACAGTAGGTCTAATCTGCACTATGTCATTACATTGGCATAAGTAAATATAGTAATAAACACTGTAAGCTGACACTTCTTTGATTGCACCAATTTAATTATCTGAGGATATTCCAATATGCTCGATCTAATCTCATCTGTACTCATTAGCACATCTGCTATAGAAATGGTTAGCTGTCTGAGTGAATGTTTCGACCGCTTCTCATAAGCCTTCATGGTTAGCTTCAGATTGATTTACTTACTGCTCTGTCGTCTAAACAACCGGTAGACTCATCAGTTATCCATCGATTGAATATTGAACAATTTCTGTCGCTTTAGTTCCATTGCATTGTGTTGCAGTGGATTCTGATTCCCATGGGCGTTCACTTAATATTTTTGTTAAGTTGAATGTATTGATTTACACCTGTCTTGAAAACGGAAGAAATCGAACTTGCAGATAAAAAAAATTAAAGACATGTGCCTGCATGCAGCAAAATATTCCTGTTTGAAGTATTATTAACAGGAAATGGCTTTAATCATATAACAAATACAATAAAAGGTACGTACATCGGTTGGGAGGTTGGTCATATCACATTTCAAAATTGTGATAAGAGCACACAATTCCATACGTGAAATGGGCACAGTGGATATGTCCAGACAGAAGTAAAGAAGAGGTCGGTTTTATGGAAAAACTTGTAAGGCTTGGTTAATGTGCATAAGAGTCTGAAGGTTAATCAGAAGGTCTTGTTTGGCTTAATGCCCTGTAGTGTTTGCTAAAGGCGGTTCATGTAGCTGCAAATTGTTGGAACCGCTTGGTTTGCTTTACTCTCCTCATGCAGTGGCCCGCAACCTTACGTCTGCTACATCTGCTGAAAGAGCTCACAAGTCTGATACGCATGGCTAATTAACATAATCATCAATAGGAACAGCGATACAATAGTAAGCTGTAACATGTTGTTTAAAGTTGCTGTGGGCTGAAGAGTTGGGGAAGTTTAAAGGTGGGCGAATTTGATGATCATGGAGATTGGGATTTTGAACATGGAGACGGATTGGACGAGGGTGGGCGACGGGTTAGGGTTAAGTTGTTGTTACTTGTTGTAAATGATTCTTGGTCGTCCATGTCCAACCTCTGTGTAAGTTATGTAAATGTTAATGAGGCGCCTTCACTTTAACCAATGAAAATTTGTACTCGTTTGCCAAGGTATTTGCTCGCACGTCTGTAACACGGATTACGAAACTTTTCACTCGTATCAGAAAACCAGGTGTCTTTCCACAGACATGATTCCATATTCCCGACGGCCTGTCATAGAGAAATTAAATTGTTTCATCTCATAATGAAGTGTTGCAACATATATAAGTTGGTTAACAAGTGGAAGAGTGTGATAAATGGCCGTTTGTCACAACGAGTGGAATACAGCCTCTTGCCAATTATCAGTAGGTTTATTCTGACTGTTCACGCAAATGCTTAAGTAGTAGCAAATCACACAACCCCTACCATCATGGTTAAACTAGGTAAAAACAAGGCAGCAATGTCAATTGCAATTTATTACAGCTGACTGGTCTAAAGTAATCAAAATGGTGTGTCATCACATTTGCTATAGACTAATACTAAAACAAAACAACAAATAGGAAAAGATAAATGATGGTATGTATGCTACATATCTTGCACCTTTTACAGCTATTCACTTATGCTGGCATTGATGCTACGTTATTATTAAAAATGCCCTTGTTCTGGTAGAATTATATTTTATTCACATAGTGATTCATGAAAATAACAGATACAATACTGGTCGACTTGCACAAGTGGCATTTTTGTAGAAAGAGAAGATGGCGTTTTGCAAAAGAAACGTTATAAGCATTATACTCCTCCAATGGCTGTCCATGCACACAGTATACAGGCTCTTGTGGTAAGTGGTTACGCTATTACCGTAAAACTTAACGTAAATACGTCCACGAATGCCGAGAACAGTATATATTGATCATAAGAGGGTCTTTTATAACTGTATAAATACAGCATGCCTTTCGGCTCTCATGAAAGTGTAATGGAGCGATGAATTAATTTGAAATATGGCTGAGACGAGATTCTATATGTCGTCCGCTGTGGTTTCATGGACGCATTTAAGGAAGGTGTGCAAAACAATGGGTTCAGTTTATCGAAGGATTTTTGATGGATATTGGTGGGCATCATTGTTTCGTGCACGCTTTAGTGACCACGATGGTTTCGACACAGCAGTTTCACTAGTGTTTCTGCGATATTGACTCATGTCGTAGTAGACTTCGTCCTTCAGGGCAACAAAAAATCTCCACAGACAAGGGATAATTATGCCTCCAGGTCTGGCACCGCTGATCGGCAGTTGGGACCGGCTTAATACACCATCGGTTAGATTTAGACGACACTTGATTTATAACAAAAGAGTGATGTATACCGGAAAAAATGTCTAGGCGAGCTACGACAACCGCATGGTCAAACGCCGCTGAGCCATAATTTGTACATGACCCGTTGTTCGAGAGGAGAAATGCTGTAGAAAATTGATGCAAGTGTCCATATTTCATGAAGTAAAAACTGTGCTAAAAACACAACTGTGCGATATCGATCCACCAAATCAGTACCAGGAAAAAGAAAGAATCGACAAAAAAAGAAGATACTTTGAAACATGGTGGTGTTCTGGTTTTTCCACACGTCTGCTATAATAAACCCCCTGTTCTAAATAACAAAAACAAACTCTTGAATGCGTGGCAGTATATGATAAGATTTCCTTGGATATATGGATCTGGTTTGGAGTAGAACGTACCTTAATGTATAGACCTAGAAGGATAATTTATGATTTATCAGGAGCCAGAGATATCAACAGAAAATTTGATAAATTAACTAGAGTATCCTTCAGTAATCAGGCTACATTTTTCTTACCAGATACGTTTAATGACATAAATGTAAATGGTATCTGTGCTGCATTCTTCATTCTATTTTGAAGTATGAACGTGTTGAACTGTAAACAGACATATATTTTAAATTAATACAAAATAAATCCTTAATGTTCTTCGAACGTGGAAAACAAGACTTTACGGCATTAATCCTTATCCAAACAATAAAGTATACCTGTTCGTCTATCCATTACGACTACACATACCATGAAATGATAGATATAGCACGTGGTACACCCGAATAAACAACGACGTGTATGATTAAAAAAGAAAACTGTTCAGAGCCCCCCCCCCCCCACCACACACACACAAAAGAAGCCGGAAAAGCCAAATAACGCAATTGCGTGAAACTACTTCCTGCGTGAAACAAATTAATGCTGAAGTTGTTTCTATCTTCAATAACCATCTCAGTTTGTTTTTACTGAGCTACTTTTTTTGTCTAACATGCGTTATAGGTATTTGCCAATCTCAAATAAAGCAGCGTTTAAACGTACCTGGATGCAGAGAAACAGAAGCTGTTTCGTAAGCACTTATCACATACTTGCATGTTTCCTTAAAAAAAAAAACACAAATTCGCCGATGTAGTCTTTCCAGTTACACTAACCATGCGGATTACAAAAATAAGTTTTATATATGTATAGAGCCACTATTCTTGCTAAATAAAGTGACTTAACCATGTAACACATCAATTATATTAACAAGCAGGGTTCAACGGGATACTATGGACATCCAACTGGCCTAGACGTAAGAAACTGGCTTCAGCATGAGTCCACATGTCCGGAGACGACTACGCCATCATAATGTGAGATGCTGAAACACTATTTCCGTTTGTGACGATCAGCTTGATGCGTCAAGCTGTAATATTTGTTGAATCAACTGCTAGAGTAAAACCGGGAAAATGGTACATTTTATGCGCCCCGTAGCACCGGCGCAGTAGTGACTTGGTAAATACCAGCGAACCGCTAGTTATAACGTAGAGATGATGCCTCAGAGGCAAAAAAACCCATGCACTTAGTACTAATGGGAATATCGGCCACACACATCCCACAATCCAACACCTCATTAGTGTGTTTGTTTCCCGGTTCCAACACCCAAAATTATTTCTCTTTTGTTGAGACACCCTAGCATTTTTGCAGTGCAGGAACTAACGATCTTCTCTAACATGTTCGCGGCTTGCTAACATAGTCTCAGGGGAAGGTCCGGTAAAAAAGCAACGATCAAATCAGTCAGCGAAGTGGTCCAAGCGATTTACATCCAGAATAGGGTCACCCGGATTCACTATTTTATTCCGCTGCAACACAGAAAATGCATCATGACTGAGGTATCACGTTTCGCTTTGTTGCAACGCTCTACCATTGTCGTTACTTGAGTAAATTAAGTGACTGCAGATTTTAAATTCATTATCGTTAGAAACTATGAAAAATTCGAGAAAAAAAACATTAGAAACTAAGACGTTCTTCTTGTTTTTACATATAAAGAAAACTGTTTAATTTGAGATAAATACTTCAAATGTGAAACTGTTGGGTGATATCTACTAGACAGTGCTGTCTACAATTAGGTTTTGTGAATAATCACCCTTTGTGAACTTGACACTAAAAGTTAATCTCAGATGCCAAAGTAAGAGTGTCATGACAATCCAAACAAAAACTCTAAAATTTTGACAAACATGAAAGCAATGTCTTTTTCCACCGGAAAGAGCCTGAAAAGCCTGAAATATTGCCCAGGGCGACACACGGCAAACCAAGTCATGAATTTGTGTGTAATTTGATGTCAGTTTGGTTGATTTACCCTAAAGGAATTTTCTGATGATACGACAACTTTAAAAATTGCTCACCATGCCTAGCTTAGCACACTGTAATCTTAAGACATCCACTTGCTGCCAGCGACTATACGCACTTCGCTCATTTTCCTATCCCTGCTTATTTTTTATGTAAAATGGACAAATGCCTTCGGCATGCTTTCACAAAAAGACGAAAACTCTAACGACGGGCATGGGTCACTTCCAATATCAAGCCCCTTGGCAACAAAATGCCACACGACCCCTTTTAAAGAAGACATGTCATTGGCTTCTGAAGGTGAGCACCTTGTCTGCCAACCATCCAACGTAAGACAACTCATATCACGTTTTCCATTCCTTTGTGGAATTGTTTCAACTGTAAAACGCCTGCTTTCTGACGAAAAGAAAGATTTAAAATACATCACCCGAAGCCATAAGCATCATTATGAACGAAAAACATCGTGTGCAACTAAAATAAAAATCCAGCATAGTGGTAAACTAATATTTAGCACTTTATCACTTAAATTTGATATGTGTAGCCAAGAGCCAAATGAAATGAACTATCTTGTTTAAGTTAAATCTACACTGCTATCGGTTTGTATTATATTGTGTATTCTTTCTTCTAGCCTGCAAGTATTCTTATGGATATCATTTAGCTGCGCAGAACAATCATTTGTAAATTAATCCGCCACGGATAGTGAGAGTTTGGCATTTCGCAGGCAAGCTAAGCAATTAAGTATTTAAACTGCAACCTTTTGGGGGGCATGCAATGCACCCGTCAGCTCTATATTATGTATCTATCTAATCAAGGCTTAGAGGGTTTTTCATCTTTAGCAAGAAGGTGACACAAGCATACATGTACAAGCATGCAACATCTGTTCATCTGAAAGTAGACAGTCAGAATTGCTTTTCATGACAAGCATTAACAAAACCGTTTTGTTGTACAGAAAGTCAGGCAGAGGAGCTCAGCCAGGCCCGGACGTAAAGGGGATGGCATTGTGCACGCCTTTATGCATCCGGTGTTGCTGTGTGTCGAGCAACAAGTGACATGAAAACCTTCTCAGGAGTTGTCAACACAACACTAGCCACTCTGTTCCTCCGAAACTCTTTATTTGCCAACAGTGATTGACTCATGCCAGAATACGCCTTTTTACACTCCTTGCAGTCAATAAACTCTGAATGGCAACTTAAAAACGAACAAATTTGCTTCTTGCGCTGAAATAGATATCCTTCAAAAGGTGAGACGCGAGCTTTTTAGAGTCGTAAAGAAATCAAGGAGTCTCTTAGTAAGGCTGATTGTATTTCTCAAACAACAGTGTTTCAGCCAACCGGGTTACCAGAATCATCTCATCACCTCCTAAACAAAGGTATTCTGGTGTGTCACAAAACGCTCGCATACTCACATGCGTGTTGATGTGGATATTTCTATATAGAGCAATACAAAAAAACGAGAGGTGTGTTCACAAGATCTCTCTAATTAATGCCTTTCAGGCTAGGCGACATATTTTTCAGTAAGTTTTCTCTTTTTGAACGAAGGCCAGAAAAAAATCCTTGGAATCACACTAGATGAACGTTGTCATCTTCAGACGTTATTAGTTTTTCTGAATTAAAATCTCTTGTACAGTATGTGCCGAGCCGATGGATCTACAATATAATATTACATGTTCGTGATTTAAGAGCGAGTGGATCAAACGGCATGCAATTAGAATTATACATGTACTTCAGCGCTTCTTCTGGAATTCCAAGCCAAAAAGCATACAAATGTCCTATCCATCATCAAAAAGTATAATCTTCAATAATTCAACATCTTTCAAACAAAACTGATTGTATGATCCTTAAAACAATCGTCTTGGCATTCTTCTTCAAATCATTGGCCTCGACATTTCCAAATTTGGGATAATTACTTTACATTGTGGTCGACAAACCCTTGCCAAAATTACAAAGTCAACGCAAATGACCTTCCCAACTGAGCGATCAATAGCTCCTGCAAAATGGCTTGGTGATACTCGTGAACCCGAACCGCCTTCATCTTTGATCGTTTCTCTTCAGTGATAGAAAATGGTCATATTTACATAGAAACAAGCTTAAAACATTAACTCACAAATCATTTCAAAAACTGGAAACGCCAAAAACATACTTCAACTGAACTTGTATCAGGAATGTACTAGTTTTGGAACCTTATGTTTAATATTCCATTGTTGCCGTTTACTACTGTTTCAGTCTCTATGGCAGGGATAGCCTATGTAAATATTTCCAGAAACACGGAAAGTAGGGTTAAAATTAAATTTCCAACCTTATAGCGGAATTGCTATACAGACCAGAGTGTTGACTCTATGCATAACGGCAAACGGGCACCAAATTCCACAAATAGATTTGCTGTATGCAGGTCACGAACCGAAATCAGGAGATCTGATTATGCCCATGCAGGCAAAATGAAAAAAGAAACACTAATCCTGTAAGCTGGATAAACCATTTTTCTCGCTTCCGTGTTGCAATATATAAATAAATGTAGCCTAAAACTGCTGATGCAAGTAGACCCAAAAGGCATGAGTCAGCGTAGTCAGAATATCGTCCCGTGTCAAAGAATGCGTGAAACCACAGCCGTTTTCTGAACTCAAGTCTGTCTTTATGTTCACAAACTCGGCAGGTAATGTTGCAGCATCACAAAAGACAAAACATCAACAGGGAAGACAAAAAAGTTCCATTTCTAAGAAACGATATCATTGTGAGCGTATTGATATCGGCCATCTGGGGATGCAGAATAATGGAAAACACAAACCGTATACGAAATCTGCACACAAGGTCCCAGATCAATTAAACAGCTGACGTTGTTTTAACTGCTGGGACCATGTTTTAGACCAGACTGTCTATAATGCTCTTCATTTTCCCAGCGAACACACACTACTCTCGAATGAAATTTCTATATACACGTACTAGGGTCAACCCTGAAGTACGGTAGGTTTTACACGAAATGGGGGAAACTGATGGCAGACAAGGGAGATAACTGACTCCTGACTATAATGTTACATCTTTACTTCACGCATGGGGAAACTATTGATTGCACGCTAAATTGTTCAATCAAATGAATATGCAACTTGACGAATTCAAACTTCTTCGGCACTTACTCACGACTTGGTCCAAGCACTCGGTTGAAGCTCTTAAACTTAACGGTTTGCATGTTATAATTGGATTATAGGTAGTTTAATACTACACTAGTCAAAATAACTCTCACTCATTCTGACTAACGTATTCGTCTAAATTATATAACGCAGGCCTTCAAAGGTTATAGCTAAACTCTGGGTAATTTCGAGTTGCACTCGGAATACAGCCATCGTTGACGGATAATGTCAAGTAGCTGTACTTAACCATACATGTATTTTCAAATCCTAATATCACTGCTTTCGCTCAACTCCCATGATCTAATGACATTTTTTAGTTTTTAAAGATATCCACCCTTAGTCTCCTTGTATAATTCCTTTATTACTACGTGATGTAAAATCTACAACTGCTACCAAACAAGATTTAAAAAATCCCAAATTCTGTGTAGTGGGAATAAAAGATATCGGCCAAGGCTTGCAATTTTCAACTATACTATAGCTATGAAATTTTCTGACTTTTGAAGATGCTGGCAAACACAGTAAACTTAGTCAATGATAGAAATTTGTGGCTCTACAAAAATTAGCCAATCCGAATGCCATAGACGGCAAAGCTCCGGACAGGAAATGACGTACCCGAGGCTTTGTTCTGTCGCTGTCATAGTATCGTATCGTGGATGCCATATCTTACATTTTCTGTATATTTGAAATTCATACCATGTCGCTTTGAACGGTGCATGGGATGGTATTTAAACCGATAATGTCATAGCGACATTAGTAACCAGTACCACGAAGTAATTAACGATTTATGAGAAGGATTTGTTTCATTTCATGTTATTACAGTTCCCCCTATTCTAGAAATCATGTTCCATATTAGCTGCCTCTTCCTTTAAAGCTTGCCAATGCTCGACTTTGGGCCAATTCACTGAAACCACTAAGACAAAACATTTGTCGCTATCTGATCAGATATAAATAGATCTATTCACCCACTTGTACAACGTACAATTCGAGCAAGCGTGGAAACATCAGAGATGCTTCCGTATGAATCCTCACAACTCCACATACGTGCTAATTAAATCCACAGGGTGTAATCGCAAATTCACAAAACATAATTTCCAAACCAAGATCAAATTTATAGTATTATAAGTATTCGACAACAAAGACGGCGGCAGAAAGAGGACTCCGCATGCATGCCTGGTCAAAACCTCGCAGGTCATCTTGTCTTGTCGACTTTCTTCATGACTGATCATTTAAGCCTGACTAATGACAGCTTGGTTCCTAACTCTTTGATACAGTATGTTATCCATCAGCCTGGCGGAATTAACAAACAGCAAAGGTACCCATTACTTATGCCTCTCCACATACCACACTACCAATAATATGCGGGTAAAACAATGATTGGTCTATCTAGCCAAAGAAATTGAAAGACATGAAAGTCTCCAGCGGGCTTACATGTTCACAAGCGTTACATGCACAGCTCATTTAGTGTGTTTATTAGCTGAGTCTTGATAGAAAATTGCGGTATTAAATATGAACTGATACGCCCAATAATTGGGTGGCCTTCCTGAAATTTGCCTTTCAGCTGAATGAATGACAGCATTAGACCGCTGCGCACGACATGGGAATGAATGCTACCATTTACCTCTAAATACAAACTGAAGCAAGAGGCCCGTTGCTTTCCTTGATAGCCCTTTTAATTTGTTCCTTAAGTGTGTCTTTGCTCTGTTCGCCTGTATGGCCTTAGCCTTGTTTGCCGTACCTTTTTCAGTAATAAATGGCAACGGGTAAACATGGAATAAATTGGATTGTGGCAAAGTTCAATAATGCTGTGAACACCAATCAACGCTTCAAATGCCCGGGGGTATGTGTATTTGTACATGGATCAATTGAAGCAACTAACTCGGAACCCGCAGTCTCCGTTAACTAGAATACTTGCTCATTGTTGTATTCATCTCGAAATATTATTCCCTGTGGTTAAAGAGGTTAAATGAACAAATATTAGCAAGAATAGGTGTTGCATATACAAACGTCTAATTTATGCCATGAACGATTTTGGCTGGGGAGAGAATGACATCTAATCGAGACTTGCATTTTAGTGCGGATGCTGTTACACCATCGGGAGAAAAGTTCAAACCTGACACCATAAAAGTTAATCTGACCATATACCACAAGTCTGGTGCTTATTACTCATCTCCAGATGGCAACCGCTAAGGATCCCTTCACAGGATTTGCATAAGGCAGAGACCCAGGCAAGTAACCGTTACCATCTGGTCTGTCAAAGGTCTGGGCCAAAGACCGGGGGCATTGATCGCAGTCAGTTGTAAACTGTCAGCATGCATATTATGGTGCGTAAGCTACGCCCTAATCACAAATGGCTTGGCGGAGTACCTAGGGACGAAACTTTATATTGGCACACAGTTAGTCTTCAGCTCTATGCGGGGCTCTACTTCTGTGTCCCTTTGTTCAAAAGCTAACCCTCTCATCGTTGGTTATGAAAGTAGATGTTATTGATTTGTTCCCAACTAGGCAAGAGAACATCAAAATGGAATGCAACAGCCACCCACAAATAGGAATCACTTTCCGTTTTAATTTATTGGCTTTGAAGAATGGATTGCAGTTCCGAGAAAGATACTTTTCCGCCAAGGTCGCTCATGGTGCTAACTGAATCGTGAGCAGTACACCAATACTGCTATGGATGCCAGCTTGACGATAAACCGCATTCTGGCAAAATCGTCTTCTTATAAATGTAAGGTTACTGGGAAGAAGAGTGAAAACGGTTAATTCAAGTAGCTTGCATGTCCTCTAGCCGCTTTGATGTCACGACCCGCTCCGAAGGAGCCTCGGGTTCCAACACCACTGATTCCCCAATAAGCTAGCAGTAATTTAAGAGCACCGAGGCAGATCCCGCCCTAATAAGCCTCCAGGCGGCTTCTCCAATGGCAATATCAATCTTATCACATCTACGCGGCTACTGATTTTCCTATTTCACCCAGGGTAAGCAGCAGACTGCGAGACCCTTCATATTAAGGGCAAACAGTGGCTATTAATTATGAGAGTATTAAGGCTATGGAGCCCGCGGCAAATTCCCAATGCCTTTCTGAATGTGACTGACAAATATTTTTGGCGTTCAGAGGATTCACATGGTATCATAGATCGACCAGACGAAAAGAGCATAATATTCCTACATTCTTGAAGATGAATACTCCGTCAAGCGAATACCAGCAGAACAAAGCATTGGAGTTCACCTGATATTGCTGAACCGTACACGCTTAAATCACATTGGTTACATATAACCTGAAAGTATCACATAATATACCATTATCACGTTGGTTATGTACAACCTGAAAGTATCATAATGTACCAATATGACGTTAGTTATATATAACCAGAAAGTATCACATAATGTACCAATATGACGTTAGTTATATATAACCTGAAAGTATTACATAATGTATCAATATTACGTTGGTTATGTATAACCTGAAAGCATCACATAGTGTACGAATATCACGGTGGTTATGTATAACTTGAAAGTATCACATAATGTACTACATGCCAAAAATCACCCTCTGTATGTCTACATACATTTAAATTCATGTAACATATGCCCATAGTATTTTCGTTGAAATTAGTAATTTAAATGATTAAAGAATTCACTATAAAGCTACTAATACAGACGTATAAAATATATTTTTCATTGACCTGGTCATCTCAGCTATTCACAAAAAAATAGTCAAGAGGAAGAAAAAGTTCTAACACATATAGCTTATTATATATTGACGAGTTAGGGTAGGTCGGCATTAACTTTGACAACTTTGCAATTTCATAACCGGATAGTATTTAGACAATTCGCCGACAGCTGGAGAGTGTTTACAATGCTCCGCATTGCATTGTGAAAATTACATGCTCGGTGGCGAGGAACAAGATGGAGAAGGCGGCGTGACTTTCCCCCAGTCGAGATCACGAGGTAGGCCGGTGTTTCCGCCGGGGAACTCATTCCACCGGGATAAAAGGGAGGAAACGGCAACAAAAGTAGATCGACGAATGGTCGTTACACAGCAGAAGAGATGCGAGTTTGTTGGCAGAAGGTCTTTGGTTAAGACATTTGACG
The DNA here is from genome assembly GCF_032854445.1 of Liolophura sinensis. Lineage (NCBI taxonomy): Eukaryota > Metazoa > Mollusca > Polyplacophora > Chitonida > Chitonidae > Liolophura > Liolophura sinensis. Next base: position 46,539,975 of record NC_088301.1, on the reverse strand, counting down.
ACTAGAATAAATGCTTGGAGTGTGTTTGCGGCGGTGACGGGAGCTCTGGGGTAGAATGCACGGCGGCGTGGGTCAATACGAGCAACCTCAACCGTGGCGCACTCACGCTCCGGGCAAGCAATCTTGCTTCGGGTCACCCTCTAACACGTGCAAGTCGGAGCCCAAATTCTGACACAGGCAGAAGAATTATTTTCCGTCTTCCTACGAACTATCAATAATATCTGCCTTTCAACAAGGGCATTCCAGGGAATGTTTCACTGAGACAACAGTAGTGCCACAAGCTCTTTGAAGAATGTCATATTAAACGCCTCACTTTCTGTCAGTTGTCCTCGTGCTTGGAGAGAAAAACCGAAACTGCAATTAAAGTATTTTGTTAACAATTGCTAAATCGGGAAATAAAGAGAAAAATTCTCCGCAGACCTTTACGTCCATACAATTACTGATTGCGCAAAGTCAATAAAATATCTGAGATTGTGCCCTTTCAGTAAGAAGTTGGTTCACACTTCTTTAAACTCAAATAAATTGCACCAGCCGTTCGAATTTACTGCCTCTGGGTATAGGGTCAAAAGACGTAGATTTTTATTGCCACCTTTGAATTATCGACAGAATTCATGGCAGACAAGTTTTTAAATCCTCATACATAGCCGCGTCGTTATCATGAAGCTCATTCGACAAAATTACCTCTCGTTGGAATCCGTCGGTATCTTACTGCCCTTTGTTATACAGGAAATAACCTTTTGTCCCTCAGCTTAAGGAGATCAAAGAATACGCGGGAAAGCCGGATAAAAGAGAAAAAAATACTAGGTTTCTCAACTAAACCATATAAAAGAGAAAGAATTGCATCTGCACATGCTGTTCTGTTGCTTTCGACAAAGCTCCGATTTGAACTGAAAGCAAGGGATTTTGCAGCCCTTGAACATCCTGAAGAAGCTTATCCGTCGTTTTTTATTAAGCCGAAAAGCTTGTTTGGTAAAGCTCCCCTGTGACAATACTCGTGTGGAGCTATGTCCAGGAGCAGACGTCAAACAGCTTAGCAATCTAACAAACTTGGGCACGCCTTTAATCTCTCTAGAGTTGCACATTTCCTGTCACCGCTCAAAGTAATTTTTCCCATTTTGATCATATTGAGAAATCTGAGTCCAAAAGCCGGACAAGTGCCTCGAAGAATTATGCTAGTCAATCCTTGGAGATACCATGACTGATTGACTGATGAGGTTCTGTAAATGACTACGTTTGATGCCATTGTCAGGTCAGGAAGGTGTAACAGGCACACCAGCTACCAAATTACACACGGGAAAAAGACATTTCCTGTATTTAAAGTTATTTTATTTCATATATTCATACATCATGTCACTGGGTCATATGTCACATTTCAGCTTATTCGCTGTAAAACATACTTATGATCTGAGGTTTTTAGGACAGTAGTCAATGAGAAGTAAATGTACCTAGCTACGGTATTTTTACCACAAATTGTGTTAAGTCAATAAAAAATAAAAAAACAAGCATGATCGATTGATTTACTAATTTTTGCGCATGAGCTTATTACAGAGAACTCGCTGTTTTGGCATTCACTAACAAAAAGAAGTGGTCTTTACTTGCCTGAATGATATAGGGACTTTGATACTGTACAGTGCAGTACGGTCGTCTTAATAGATATGGTCTTAACAATGGCATTTACATTCGATGTATCCTACACCTCATCAAGTGGAATATTTACAGGTTACATTTTTCACACTTTTGACCTGCTCAGGGTTGTCCGTCAAACACGTGGGAAAGAAAGCAACCAGCGTTCAGTGCAAGTTTTTATAGAAAAAGCTGGAAACTGTGACATATCAAGGCGGAAGAACTAATTTCATGACTGGCAGATACCCGTCTGAAATGACAAGGACATTTTCTTCTAATCAGATCCTATTATAACTGTGTGATTGAGCTCTGGTCGGCGCAATTAATAATATAGGCGAACAGGTATAGTTCTTGGGAACACAAAACGGACTGATCTTGTCTTCAAACTAAATCAATAATCAATTTAAGCAAGTACAACGAGACATAGTCTCGTATATTAGGAGAACATATCGCTAGAGCATACAGCCGCCTAAACAAAAGGAACCTCGTTGAGAAGACATTGTCGCGAGAAATACTTAGAACAATGCATGTAATATTTAGTGCGCTGGTATCGGATGACGGCCTCATCTCCGGTCTGCTAGGCCACGCGTGCGAAACTTAGATATACCCAGCAAACAATGGTTTATGGTCACAAAACCGAAATGCCCTTGGTCGACACTCTCCAACCACCCCCGACATGTATGCATACAGACAACAATCCATAATAGGAAAACTCGAGCCATGGTAAATGGGCTAACGAGCACATAAACTGTAAGAGAACAGTTTCTTCCAAAATCTCCGAATAACAGACGTTATTGCAAAGAATGTACTGAGCTGTCATTAATTCTTGTAGGGCAATCTGAAACTTTTAACCTGTTAGTTGGATGTTTTCACCTGGAGAGGTCAACTTAATTATATACGCGACAGACTCAAAGGTATAAGACAAAAGGTGTGTTGATGTAGGTTGTATAGGTGTTGTTGGGTTTCCCGGTTGACAACGATGTATCTTAATCGATCCATGTAAAACACATATATCCTAGAAGCAGCGGAACCTTCCATGATTTTCAACCCTTAGCATACGGCCTGCTGCTGAAGTGTGCTTACTCTTATCTTAGGTATATAGATGGCTCTGCCATTTAAACATTTAAACTAGTATTATTCAGTGATCTTTAAATAACGGTTAATCAAATAGTCTTTGTCATACCAGAAAAAGATACATGACCTGCTTATCTTTACAAAATGCAAGGATTGCGACAGTAGCTTTATATGACTGAAAAATCGAGGGCCTGCAAAACTTCTAAGTATACTGTTTAGTACACGTAATATTTCATAAAATACATGAATGGCTTCTTTAACTATAACCAAAGTTTCATAAGACCTGAAGTGTATTCTTTGGTGGGGAGAAGCTATAGTCTGTTTACATACCATCACAATACCACTGAATCTCATTCAAGGTGACAGGCATCAAAGGTAATATGGTAGGTTAACTCTCATTACCAAGGGAACACCACAGAAACGGCCCAAAACTGCTAGGGCATTATATAATCTAACCTTCAAATCCAATAAAGCAACTGACTCGTGTAGGTCACGCTACATGTTTTACTGCTACGGTCCGGTTCCATTTTGTGCGCAAGGCTATGTTAATACGACTTCTTCAGAATCATGCTACTGGATTAAGTTTAAAAACAGGGACAATTTTTTTCCGTACTTGTTCTTAGTTTGCCATTTTCTTGGAACATTTCGTTTTAAAGGTTACACCTAGTAGTTTAAATCTAATTGCCTATTTTAGGTTTTCCATAATTAGCAGTATTAGTAAAAAGAAGAGTGAACTTTAGGGGTTATGCTTAGGGTCATGATTCTTGGTCTGTACATTAATGTGGATCAACTGCCCATGCTTTACCAAGATTCCAGTCAGAGATATATCTAAGGTGTTGAACCTGTCCACCTAGATTAAATGACCCACTTTGGCTTTAATGTTAGCATAAGGAAATATAAAATTAATAGGGAGGCAGCATGTTTTTAATCCCATGAAGTGGCGCTAGTGTGAAGCAGGACCTTGAGCCATTGTTACGTCAAAAATAGATTGTAGCGCAACCTCTGGTCAGTGTATCGCTTTCTATTGTGACCCACTGTGTTTAATGTGACGTTAATTTGATGATGTCGGAAAGGAACGTTTGACGTCGCTAAAATCACGTCAAGGTCCTGCTGCCGGACGTTTGACCTGTCATTGTACGTCAAGCTTATAAATGGGGATCATAAGCAACCCAAAACCAAACACTCCATGCGGTACACTAAATGGTTCTTTCTGTAGCATGTCAGTGTTGGACTTATAAACAGAAGAGATAGTTCTTAAGTTCTTCTGTAACAGTAGAGAATTTTTGATCGAGACATGTTCTCTATTTGATCTCATTTTGGGAGAAATGAAATAATGGAATATGAGTTAAATATTAAAATGTCAACGTCTAAATTGTTAGTTTTGCGGATGTGTTTTTGCCTTTGCGCTGAACTATGATGAACTATTCCGCTTTGTATGGACTACATTTGGCCTATCTCTAAACCCATTCCAGAGTCCTGTAATTTACATCAGACAGGAGTTCAGTTGAATTGAGATTAATTTATGACAGCGTCACTTAATGCTGTCTTCCGACTATACCAGTTACACAATCAGGTAGGTAGGTCCACAAACTCGTCCAGATTAGTCTAAAGATGATCCCAGTGTATTATGAGTAATTGACACAGACAAAAATGTCTCTTCGGACAGTGTAATTCGGCTGCTCCTGAAAATGGGTTATCGCAGGGGTCCAATTTTTGTGATTGGCGACCTGAGCCGGTTTCATGAAGCTCACTTATCTAAGTTTGCCCTTGACGACGTAAGGTGTAGAGATATAAAGTGCACCTTGGTAAGGGCTTATTAGCACTAAGTATGCTTCATGAAACCGGCCCCTCGTAGAGTTTTTTTTTGGAGAAACAGTAAGTGGATGAGCGATCAGCACATGGTAGAAATCCAATGATACATCTGAGACATATACAGTTATTAACATATTGACCAGACCTCCTACAGTCACTTATATCAGTTGTGTATCGGCTTAGTGTGATACAGTCAGTCAGACATTCTTAAGCTTAACTCCGGTTATAGGTCAAAACACTATAATTAACCATATAGTTCAAGTATCCTCCAGTAAATACATTGTACATACACGGGTTTAATATACATTACTGAGACACTCCATTACGTGCAAATATTACACCCAACTCAAAATTCATCTGTCCTCTCCGGGCATTCGTGGGAAGGTCTGTCAGCATATTGCGGTTGGTGGTGGGTTTTCCCTGGGCTCTGCCAGCTTTCCTACCTCTATAATGCTGACCGCCTACGTTTAAGTGAAATATTCTTGAGTCCTTAATACATAAAACCAAATCTGACAATAGGGATCCACAATGGTCATACGTTGTGATGTATATTGTAAGCCTCGGTTAAACATGTACCATTGAGAATAAGCTGTTATTAAATAGTTACTTATCATGGTATTCATGTGGACATTTAAGACGACACATCACAGATGTTTGTAGATTAATCCGTTATGGCAAAACGTCTGGTTGGTCATGCAACCTCAGATGGCAAGAAAGGATTTGAAGATTATTTAAATATGAACGGCCATGTGACTGACCCCTAGCCAAGGGTTGGTGCATTATGCTGTCAATATAGACGATTCAGCCAGATAAATGATGTCAGTGTATTATTAGCTACGTTCATATCTAATCTGGGTACGTATTGCACGGATTCAATTCAGTGCACAGTTATTACTATCAAACCTTTAGGCAATACTGTTTCATTTATAAGTATTCGATGGACAGTTTGGGTATACATTTATCCTGTGGCATATACGTGCAGCATCGACTATATCCCATAAACGTTGGTTATAAAAAAAACAACTGAATCTGAAACAAGCTTACCTGAGCTGAAAGCCTGGTGATAAAACTTATCAACAAGCCTGCTTCTATGCTGGGTAGGGCGGTGGGAGGCAATGGGATTAAACATTTAACAAAATTTTTGCGTGAGAAATGTAAATAGAAATGTAGATAAAAACTGAACTCCTATGAACTGAGCCGGACGAGTGATACTGGATAAACCGTACACTCACCTGCTAACACTGTGGTGAGGATATTTGTCAATTCCATGCGCAGTAATTTTCATTATTTCAGAAACACTTGGTGCATACATTTAGCTTAGGCATCATAGACCAGATATAATGTATCAACAAAATGTAATGTTCTCGGTTATGTTCATATAATATCACACGTCTTCTTGCCTTAATCAAAATCTACTGTCACGATCAACAGATGACGTTGAATGATCACAGAGCGTACGCTAATAGGCTGCATTGCATGGCTATTGTATACAAACATGTAACACGACTCTGTCTGTAGTTAGCTCGTATGTCAATATCATGTAGTATGTCATCGCATCAAAACAGCGCCCTAAGCACACCTAACAAAATAACTGTAGAACAAGACTGATTCACACTTGACGTATTAAGAAGCACTAAACTGAGAAATTTAGATGATCTGACACCTCCCCTCTTCCGGCAAAAAAAAAATCTCATGGAGACTTGATTAGTAGCGCCAACAAACAGTTCAATATTACAACTGGCCCAATAGCACTAAGTGCGTCTCTGACTGCACCGGAGAAACCGCGGTCCAGCGTTAAATAATAAACAATGGCCAGGGTCGGTTCAGGTGTAACTGGCGTGTGTCTTGTTCGCTGTAAAACCGAACTGTCGCTTACTAGTGTGGAACTTGTTGGCAACTTACGGTTTAGACGTGTGTCATAATCGCTTTGCTGTGGCCGATCCTTTTCTCCGTGTCAGTGCTGTAAGCCCTCCTCATCCCATATGATTTGATACACATTAGTGTGGCCTGCGTTCAATTGAGTCTGCGCGAGTGCAGGCGATCGGCTCCTGCTCTACCACAAAAGGGAGGCCAGTGAGGGAATCCAGGGGACTAACGTCTGCCTTTCGCCCTAGGTCTGACTTTATGTGAAAATTTTCTTGGTGCTCAATCGATAGGATAAATAGCTATCCTATCTCAGAGTGTAAAAGAATCGGCAGATTTTGCGCGCATGCGTTATCGATCGCTCAACTTAAGACGCGAAAAAAAAAAATCGCACGTCCGCACTCGGTGGCGCGCAGGAATGAACAAAGACTTGGACACTTCTCTCCATTAAGCTCCTCTGTATCCCCTTAAAGTTGGATTACTGGAGAGGTCGGTGCAGGAAATCATAACTCTTCGTGAACGAGTTTTGCTTTTTTTTGCTTGGTATGAACATCCGTGAGTACAGAAGAGTCACAAGTTACCATATTCAATTTGAATTTCGCTCCATGTGCGGGTGCCACAGTTTCAACTATCTAGCACTAATCCAAGAACATACGTTAGTAGTTAACACTTTTAACATCCACATTATTCTTTTCCTGTGATTACGCACTGACTTCCTTTTCTATAGCTTTTAGCACTTGGATAACAGATTACTTCTACACGGTTGGACTGCCTGGGACAGAAAAGGTAATAATTGGCACTTGATTAACGCTTAAATTCAGTCGATTTGGAATCAGTCACTAAATTAGCCAGGGCATTAGTGACTTATCGCGATTTCAACACAGTTATAGAACATTAGAAACAATCACTTCATCCCACACTATACATTAATATTTGCTGTCAAGGTAAGACTTAAGCTCTGTATGCATGGACAACAGGGGTTTAATCAGGGTAGATGCTGACGAACCCAAGTATTTCTCTTGTCTAACAATGAACAATGGCTTCGTAACGCACAACCGTGACAGTGCTCAATACTCACTCCACGCCAGAGAGGAAGCCCTGATGGTCAATGGCCCTAATATCCTCGTTGACGTCAGACCGCGCTCTTTGATATTGTAAAACCATATCATGTTAAAATCGCGCAGGAAGTCCCATAATTCTCTTAAGCCTAGAAGTCACGTTAAAATAACAGGAGTTACTGGGATACAGCGAAAGAATCCATTTGTACTAATCGATAGCAAAGTTTTTCTGTGGTCAGAGAGTCCGTTACACGTACAGCTGAATACCACGTGGTGTGAACATTATTTATTCGTTCTTGTTACAGTATATGTGGAATTGGGTATACATTGCATCGCTTGTTTGACCGGCGATTAACTCTGTTTACTCTTTACTGGCTCTATGTTTGCCTTAAATTTATGTATCTGTAGGCTACAATGTTGATGGCCAGCAATGCGGTATTTTTAGCCTACTGACCTTTGGCACTGACTTTTGATACTAACAGTAACATGCATTTGGGATAACATCCGGACATTTGCAACTCAATAGGGCAATTGTTATAGCTCAGGCTTAATGATTTTAGAATAATTTTCAGAAAAGGTCAAATAATATCCGATTCACCATAATTTCCTGATCCAAACAACTTTGAGTCCTTAGACACGTTTAAAATGTCAACACAAGTCACGTGGCACAAAGAAATTCTCCGACCATATATCCCCTAGCTGTTCGACCCAATGAAATATGCCACGTGATCCTGTTCATATATGAATGTTATGCATATATAACAGGCTGTGTTTGCTCATTAAACATTAAAACACGCCTCAGTTTTGATTGTAGTGTATATCATTTGGAAAAGAATAAAGCTCACCGACGAAGCCGCACGTGAAGATGTCCTTTTCTTCGACCCATAACAACGCTTGTTAAATGCAGCGTTGGGCATATTTTGGAAAAGGAAGGGAAAAGGAAGAAAAAAGGGAATAGTTTAAAGGTTGTCAAAGCTGTTATATAATTAATTTTGTAAACTACCAAAGATACTTTAACAAGTACATGTTTTACATCATGTCATCACTAATGTTGTTGTGCCTCTTAAAATGTGACAACAAGCAGCAATGGAGTTGAATGTTATTCTTTGTATGCCAACGAGTAGCAATATGCACGACAACAGCAATCGAAAAGCATTTAAGATAGACGTTTAAGCTCTGCAGCTTGATGACAAACTACTGCATTTTCATATTTCCCCACTGCATGTCATTTAGGGTGTAACAGTGTATGTTGTACTTGACATTTTCAAATATCAACAACATTATCTTCACTACACAGCCACATTTTCTCAACTTGACATCTTTTATTATAAGAGTTTCCGGACATTAACGGAAGCTACGCTGCGGAGAGAGTTTTAGGTCAGGTAACACCGTACGCTTGCCACATAACTATTAAATATTTGTACAGCCTCAGACCTGCCACATTCATATTAGATATGAGCGCATCATGGTTTAGACTAAAAGGTCAGGCACACGAATTATCAACCTGAATGGATTCATTTCGTTGTGTGTTACAAGTCTTTCCCAGGGCAGTTATTTTTCTTTTCACATTTAATAAAAATGTAATAAAAACAGTATACAATATCATAATAATTTGCATATTATTCGCTTTGATTTCAACGTACCTATACCGTTGTCCCCAAGTTTCCTAGTTCTACCTAATGGGCCTTCATTTTCTGTAGAATATTCCGATACAGATGTTGCAACAGCTGATTGAATATCAGCATAGCGTGCATTCCATTTAGCCCCTCTCCAATACCCAGCCATATGAACAAATATGACCAAAAGCGACAGCTGAGGGTACACGTGAGTTAGGACGAGACTTGGCCGAGGTATAATCCCAGCGACTCGACGTGTTCCCAACTAGGCACGTTTCACAGAACTCGCTCCGTCTGCAGTTTTAGTCAGGCACAGCCGAGAGATTTTTTTCCCTTGAAACGGAGTTGGCCCCAATACGGCTACCTAGGTTGTCGGTCCATACAATTCCATTACCGTATGTTTGATCAAAGACAAGAAGAAATGAGACGCCGGCTTAGAATCTATTCCCGGTCATTGTAGATCGTGAATAAATATTTATTCAGATGATCGAATACTGTGATCAGATGTTATAACACCACAGGTCATTTAGACCGAGCTTCCTTGGTGGTATACCACGAGGGCAATAGTTGGTTGTTCTGGTCGGCTTGAGGAGAGAGATTATCTAGTTCGGGTGCTGTTAACTGGTAAACTTTCATCTGTATAAGTGACTCTGTTAGCTCTAGAAGCATTGTAATCATCGGAGCTATAATACACATACTTTCTTCACCTCAGTAATCCACGTAACTATGAATAACATGAATTACAGCTGAGTATCAATACAGAAATAGTGTGAAAATAATGTTTTATTTTTTATGAAAATACATTTTTCCAAATCCACAAAATACATAACCGCTAGTAACTGAAAATACATGTACAATAAAAAGTGTGAGGCTTAGAAAATGGCCTGCTTTGAGGATTAATACCACTTGACCAATGATGGGTGATACTTTAATAAGATTAAAACATAAATGAATAAAAGAAGTAAATATAAAACCCACCCAATAAGGTGTTGCCACAGGCAGCTGGCGTAGATACACAGGATGGACGGAAGTAAAAAGTCGAGTGTGTGGAATGATCACACTTGTGTCATCCAAAAGCCACCTAGAACGTCAGCGTGCCACAGAAGATTGAACTCTTGTCGGGAACGGTCTCCTCTTCACTTTGGAGTTTATCTCTCATTTAGGAGCAACTGTGTAAATGGGGAAATGAAGAGCCAGTTGGCCCAGCACGTAGACTTCAATACGACTTGATACGAATCTGTATTTCGCTCTCCTTTCAGTCAATGGAGATTTTTATCTCCGGGGTGAACTGATAATGAAATCCATACAGCATGATCTAAGCCATATCAGTAGAACTCGGTAGAAAGCCCTGTTTTCAGACACAAGGTCGCAATTAACGGTTGACTCCTATGTTGTCAATTTCCTCTCCAAAAGGTGATTTCGCTTGGGTGTCCTGCTATAACGAGCGCCAGATAGCTCCTACAGAACAACTAGTCGTGCCCCAAATAGCAAAGCTCGAGGATAAAGGCAATACAGCATCTTTGGCGTTTTAATTTGCCCAGCGCCACCTCCACCAGCCTTATTTCATTCTACTCCTTTCTCTGCAAGTTATTTAACGGCACAGTAGCGGAGGATTCAACCCACGAACTTCACTCGCGCAAGCGTTACTTGCAGATTAAGGTCACGATTTTATCATTGCACAAAACCAACCTTAAGTAAATTAAACGTTGAAGCTTTGTACGCAGAACAATAGTATGACCATTATAGGGAGATAAGCCGATGGGAAAGACACTGTCTTTAAGACATGAATAGTTAGATCTTTATAATATGTAGAATATGTATTATCAGCGAACGAAATTAATAAATTAATGTGTATCGTTTTTCTGCATTCGTTTTCGTTCATAACTCTGCATATTTCTGTACCACTCTATGTTTGCCAATTTGTCATATTTTCGGTATGGTTTGATTTCAGAAGCATTGGATTGGATTTTGTTATGCCTTGAAGTGTTCTCCGGTAGATATGGAGCAATGATCCTATCGCACCTATTATTCATTGTAAATTCACATAATATTTACATGAAAACCATATAATTGGAATCAACAGATTCATGTGGATCAATCGATAAGTGCTTCAAAGGACTGACTAAGATCTGTCAAAGTGAAAAATCGTCTTACGGCTAAAGTCGGGCTGTGCGAAAGACCCGTGCGCCTCTGGTCCAACAAATTATCAGTGACAAGAAAGACATTTCAGATGGCATTAGGCATGATTTTCAATATGGTATTATAACATTTTCTGTAACATTAAAGCTGCCATTCAGCAGCCAGAGATTCAGATCAGTCGTAAATAAAATCAATTGACGTGAGCCAGCAGCACGAGGCAATCTCGGGAGTAATAATAGATTTGTTCTCTTGATGTGCCAATCACGTGCTCAAAAGGCGTGAACAAGCGATATTGGAGTGCGCACAGCGAGAGTTTGAAGACGGCTATTAGTAAGTGTTAGTCGAACAAAACGTACCCTGGCAGATTAACGCGTGTGGTTTGTGATTTCGATTGATTTTTCAACAGCCCCGGAACTTATCAGATCGAAACTGCCGAGGCGTATCAGAAAATGCAATAACGTTGCAATTCCACACGTATAGCCTTTGAAAGCTGGTCGTCCTATTCACTTCCGGTGAGCTCAGACAATTTGCCCAAACCGAAACCCTATGCCAAAAGACACGTCTAGCCCCCACAGAAGCGGAATTTGTGTGGGGAACATTAAGACCAGTATTTTTTTGTATCTAAGGAGTAGTATTCAAGGTCAAAGAGATTTACATACATACAAAGCTATCGCACAAATTGTCTTTCTAGGCGATTTTATTGGGGTACGAAAACCCAAATAATTCACGGCGACAGCCCTAAATCCAAAAAATTAAAACTTGGACCAACGAAATCTAGATGGGTGAAGTATGACTAGCAAACACGGATATTTGAAACTTCATAACCCCCATCAGCTGCTTGAAGCATCAAAACTGTTTTCAGTGTAACGTCGACTTTATATCAGACTTACCAAATAGTTTCCCGTAAATTCTTTAAAAACAAGACGAATTATGATGCACTACTTTCACACATGAGCCAAAGACAATTTCACGTCATATGTGTTTTGACGTCCATCGAAAGCGCGAGAACCTGAGCGTGTAATTACTTAGTAATTAAATTATATAATTAGTAAGATCTAAATTATGCATTGTGTGTGTGTGTGGGGGGGGGGGGCTCCGTGGCTTAGTTGGTTAGCGCGCTAGCACAGCGTAATGACCCAGGAGTCTCTCACCAATGCGGTCGATGTGAGTTCAAGTCCAGCTTATGCTGGCTTCCTCTCCGGCCGTAAGTGGGAAGGTCTGACAGCAACCTGCGGATGGTCGTGGGTTTCCTCCGGCTCTGCCCGGTTTCCTCCAACCATAATGCTGGCCGTCGTCGTATAAGTGAAATATTCTTGAGTACGGCATAAAACACCCATCAAAGAAATAAATAAATAAATAAATTATGCATCCAATTACATCAAGTTTACAACATAATACTTTCATTGTTTTAGACTCATTAAATTTACCAACTATCACACATCTATCTATCTAAATTACCAAAACCGTGACATTTTACTTTGGCTAGAATTGACCTAGCTGTCTGACTTTCAAGCCCACTGACCAACACCACGGTGTACTGAACAGAAATCTTAAGATAGAAGCGCCCTTAAACCTATGTCGCCTTTGCTCAGGGAAAGTGACGATTGCATGCTCAACCGTTTATTTCCCTGACGAAACTTTTTGACACTAAAATAATTTGCACCATGAACATTGACGAAATTTTAGCTTTAGAAGGAAATATCATGCTTTGTCTTTTTTACAACTTTCCGTAAGAGATTTCCATATCAAAAAAGAAGAAAAGATGACAAAAATATTCAAACGAAAGGTAACCGTTTCCTCAAATTTATAATCCATGCTTTCTCGTATCTGTTATTATTCCAGAGAATTACGTTACGTCAAAGACCACGACAGTGTCACTGATACGCTAATCGGAATTTATTCAAGTGGAAGTTTATATTTAAGTTCATATGAATGCTCTTGTTCCGCAAGTAAAAGCTCAGGCTCGATATAGATTCATATGGGTCGACACATTTTCAAACTGTTACCTACTGAGACTGGTGGATGAATAACTGTGCAAGTCAAGCCTAACTAGAAACCAAGATGAATCCCAACAAATGAATGAATTTGTGAATTATCCAGGACACGCTTCCTTGCCGTGAAAAATTTTGGCGCGAGCAAACCCAGTTGCTTATTAAATAAATTCAGGTATCAGCTCTTTGGGTAACCTTTGCTAGGAGATTCTGTTACAGGACTGGATACATTCCAAGCGGGCCTCGCAATTCCTAGCGGTTTAAATGGGGACAGTGATCTTATAGGTCGTGGGCAAAGCCTAACCCACATTTTGGAATCGCTGGCACAGTCCCCTAAAATAGGTAACCCTTTTTCTGGTGGTGTGGGTTTGTGGAAAGAGCATAGCCAAAATAATATCGACATGTTTGGATACTGGACAAAAGCCCGATGGCAAGCCTCAGCACAAACTATTAATGGAAGTTCAGTTGCACAATTCCGCGAGAACGGTATCAGCAGCAACGAATCGCTCTCATCCTGATGAAACTGTTTACATAAGAGAAAGTCAAATATACAGCCTCAGAAAGTAGCCTCGAAGGGTTATGCTGTAGTGCGGCAAAACGATAGACTGTTATAGATGGCAATGAGGTGTGGGCAGCTTCCACGTTCCTTGCTTGTACTAAGGAATTGGCAGGAGACCACGGTGGGTTGATTTATTGCTGTATTCTGATTCTACAAAATGCTGTGGACTACGTGGAAAACGTATCGATACATATGCTCCAAGATACATCCATTCGGTCTCCGAACAGACGGCATTTTCTGCAGCTCTTGATCTGATCAACACAGTTCCACGTCTCTCCGCTACATGCACTCACATAATACGCAGTTTTGCTAACGTAGCACTGAGCCATGTGCGATGAGAATTTAGTTTAAACGAAAGACAGGTGCTTGGGAGTTCTTGAATAGGGCCCACATATAACGTCATTCCTCATAGCTCTTTCCAGACTGCATTCACACTTGCCAGGAAGGCATACATATCATAGAATACAAAACACTATTTATCGCCTTGCAGGATCCTTGAACTGGAAGCAGATGTTGCCCTAAAGATGATAATCTAGGACTATTATTCTAAATGATTCTGAAGAAAAATGAGTTCACGCAGATGTATAATACTAGTGTGGACGTCTACATCACAAGTATATATCTTATCTTTCAAACTATATGATACGTAATGATCTGTCCTATATATTTAATCCTTTTATTAATTTTCTTGATACGTCTTACAAAGGATAATGTTTCTGAATGTTATGGTGTATACATATGTACAGTTATCATTTGTGCTTGTTATACTTGACATCCACACTCATTCAAGGCATGGACTGTATGAATTATGTCTTAGAAATCCAGGCAATACTTGGCAATTTGTACTGCCTTACTCCCGGATATACATTCTTAACGTGCGAAAATTTAGGCGCCATTCAAAAGATATAAGAAGACCTTAGCTGCCTTTCAAATGTCTACGCTCTAGAAGTTAAACGTAAGAACATCGAGAGTCATTCAACAGACCAATACTCACCGTAGCGAGGTTCACTCGGTAGCAGCACTGTGGCGGCCGGTCATCCGTGTAGGGTTTCTCTGCTCGGGAAGGTGCAGAGCAGCCATTCTGTCCCGTCAGCGAATCTTGAAAGAAGGGAGAAAGAAGAGACTTTTGATCCCGTCTAGGCCATCTCTCAGACTGTCACATGACTCATTTATAGACAGCTCGATTGGAATGGTCAACTATCATTTCTCATGCGAAGTTCCTCCGCCCGAAACAAGCGACGCTAGCGAAAGAGAATTTGGCGCACGGAACCGGGGTTCCTCTGGCCTTGAGTTGATTGAATTGCGGCCTTTACAATTGAACCCATGCCTCTAGTAGTCACATATAATTGCTCCGGTCGGCTGGAAAGGGTAAATACAAAACGGTTCAGACTTGAGAGTGGCCATTTCAGTGAAAGACGTGCAATTTTATTCCACATTTCATCATGTAATACATTAATAATGCAATCATGAGTATTGCCACAGCGAATGATCTACCTGTCGTTTTGGGGCGAATTCCTGCAGAAGCTATCAACAGGGGCATGTTAGTTGGCTACTTTCTAAAGCATTAAGTAATTTAACTCACCGACGTATGTATATGTACCTCTTTTCTATACGTTTTGCTAGATGCATAAAACTAAGCTTGCTTACATTTCATACGCTATACAGTGCAACATATTTTAATATATCCATTATGAAAACCTCTGTTATATCTGATATAAGCCATCTATGATATATTCAGATATATGTTTAGATATTTATTATGACTCAACTTGCGATCAACATGAAAGACGCAAATTTTGCCCTGAAACCGTATCTGATGTTTTTGGCGTAGACTTCTGCATATGTTTAATGAGATTACAATTTTAGACTGCTACTCTAGCCAGTATCTACCTATGTTGTGTCAGAGAGGGTAATTTTTAAAGAGAGTTTGTATTCATTGCCCTATGTGCGCTGTTTCTAATTTTGTTACTGGAATTTGTTACTGAAAAATGTTTTTGGTGAATAAATGAAATGATATGAAGCATAGACAAATGTTGATTATGAGGTGGGTTTTATCATATTATGGTAAATTGATATAAATTCATTTTTTCAAAGCGCATTTTTGTGAAATCGGTTCATTGAATATTATGAATGACTAAACACGCCCTACGGCTTATCCGACATGATTGTTTTCCATTATCTTTCGGGTGAATGTTTACTTCATTTTTTTTTGTTTCTCTTCTTAAACGTTATGTAAAATACCTCAACTGGATCTCCTTTACAAGTACATATAAACTCATTCGTTTTCTGTATGTGTTTTGTATAGGATTATTGTTATTATCGTATCGTTTAGTTATGAATGTGCGGGGTCTCCGTGGCTCAGTTGGTTAGCGCGCTAGCGCAGCATAATGACCCAGGAGTCTCTCACCAGTGCGGTCGCTGTGAGTTCAAGTCCAGCTCATGATGGCGTACGTGGGAAGGTCTGATAGCAACCTGCGGTTGACGAGCAGTAGGTCTATGAATGTCAGATATGACACTAAAGAATCAGATCAAATCCGTGTAACACGAGGCCCATTACATATTCTTTGAATATAATATAACCTATACTTAGAGCACAGAGAGAAAAAATGGCAATTTAAGATTCTGTAAAATGTTGAGTACATATCTCGCCTTGTAGCATTTGTTAGATCCTGTGTTTTGTGAGACGATTTCAATCAACGTCACAAGTTATTACTGCAAAAACTTGTGCGTCAAGATTATTCCATCAATCGCCTTCACTCTAAGTTTTAATTGTCTTGTAAGTAAACTTAGGAACTCTGCATCATGATTGTGTCCAATTTCGCTTAACCAGGGAACACAGTCAGTATACTCATCGTGTTAAATGAGATCGCCGCGTTGGATATACAGTTACAGTCAAAGTTCAACTGAGATACATATTTTGTTATCGACAACATATTCTAGCATGGTATACAATTTGAATACTGATTTCACTCAGTCGCCTGGAGCATAACTTGTGATTTTCTAACATTACTGAAAACTGTTGCCTTCTTATTTTGTATGATTCCGTCCTATATTCGTACTCTATTAATTTCTTAGCTTTTTTGATAATTTGTGTTATACCTCATTTTGGGAATTCGCCTTGCGATTATTGACCTGGATCGTAATTATTGGTTGACGGCTGGTGTACGAATGTCTGTTTCGACGCATAGATCTATATCCAGTTTAAGTAAATCTAATTTATGCTTGTCATCAGATAATCTAGGAGGGAACTATACATTAAATGAGATTCTTAGTGGCCTGTTTCTGTAAAAGAGTAGCATAGGCCTCACTGACTATCACATGTATGAATATGATTTTCTTCTTGTCCGATTTGCCAAGAACTTTTAGCCAAAAGTAAACAAAGTAGATTCTGTAGTGAAAAAAATATCTGTGATTTTCAGTTAATGGTACTGAACTCCAGAACTCCAGAACTCCTTACAGATAATCCTAGAAGCTGTGGTAAAACAGACTGGTTATTAACTTGGTTTATGTTTTAGGACAAAAGAATGGTAGACTGTATTGAAGATGAAACAGTGAGATTTCATTGGGACAAATGTGTGTTTTGCACATACTTAGCTTGCAGGTCACTTGTAAACTTGACCCAATGGGCTAGGTGCATTTCAATGTCAGAAGGACAGAACTCACTGGACAGAAATTTCGTACATTGATTTTTCGTAAAATTTCTCACAAGTCTTGTTGTCTTGTGCCATTTTACCCAATGCAAATTTCGTACATTGATTTTTCGTAAAATTTCTCACAAATCATGTTGTCTTGTGCCATATTAACCAAAGCAAAAGCACTTGTAAAAAGATTATGCCTTCCAACCATAAATTAGATACAGCAGGGAAATTTAGAGAAGAAAAACTTGCTAATGACCTAATTACCGATCTACACCAATTACTGGCTATTGACTTTCGGCCTGCATTATATCGCGCGCAGACATGGTTTATATCAATTTCATGTCACGTTAATGCTTTCACTGAGCTACCTGAGCTACAAAGACAACCGTGGAAATGTATTTAAGGATTGAAGTCTTTTATACAGCAGAAAATGCCTAGGTATCGAGACACGATGCGCCGTATTCGGTTTATTTCATATATGTAACATATTTCACAAACCATCTACATGATCCATGTGGACGTGATAGATATTATCGTGAACAGGAGCATAACACGGCCGCCAAGTTTTTGCTGGTATAACAGGCAATTTGTCGTGTCGCCAAAAACTTGAATACATTGTGCTTGACAGATGAAGCTGCAAACCCAAACTGACAGTGATCAGGTTTTAACTGCTTGTGGTCATAAACCCAGTACAATAACTTATGAGATAGATGAATTTGCAGATGGCAACGTACACTAACTACAATTCCCGCCTCCACCCGTACTCACCGGTAGTGGTAGTATTAAAGAGAGTTGTGGGTAATCTAAAGTAACAGCCACTGCTCTGTAGTTTCATTGAAGACGATATAGGGAGAATGTGATGTTCTGTAGATTTTAATAGGATATTTAGATCATGACAAATATGAAATAGCACCATTAATTCTTTGTCTTGCATATATTAGTGGAAGTGGAAGGAAATGTCCATCACAGTCAACTAACTGTAAATGAAGTTATCTCAGTATATGTGTTCTTCGATTTAATCCGCATCCGTTCATCCGATCAGTTTTTACTGTATTGCTCATGACCCTAAAAGTGCAGTGTCGAGTGTAAGGAAAATTGATGATGCCTATGCAAGTCAGGCGATACATGCATACTTTCACGTGGTTGTGGAAGGAATATAGTCATTTCATTTACATTTTGTAACAGATTTGAATTAACTTGAATTAGCCTGCATTAGTACCCTTACATTTAATAAAGATGAAATACTGGAAATCAATTTTACATTTGAACTATCCCAATTAAGAATTTGGTCATAAACTAACCTGCATCCAAAAACAAACCCAGTCTTTTGATCTGAACATACACATATTCCATCTTACATTTTACAGGGTTTCAATCACTTGGTCTTTCTCACTCGGATCGATTTGCATTACGGGAAGCAATGCACACAAACGTAACTTTACACTGGAATAAAACTTTAAATACAGAACTCTAAATATCTTAATGTTGGATATTTCTTTTCAATTCGTGCGATCAAGTTATCACATGAGACGGTGGAAGGTGCTAACACAACATACATCAGGTGAAAATAAGGCAGGCCTCAACAGGTTAAGATAGCAACTAGCCCAAGGATGAACGAACCTTTATACAAAGTGCAGACGTTACACACTAACTTACATATAGAACTTCCGTCTTACGTCGTTAAGCAGGTATACTTCTACGGATACAGTCTGGGGAATGTCTTGAATCTGGATTCAACTTAAACACAGATGGGTTTCTTTGCCTTTTCACATTTCCGAAAGAAAGAATTGGTAAGTAGTGGACAGCACTCATCAAAAAAGATAACATGCCCGTAACACAAACGTTGGTTTATGCCCAGGGTAAGATTGCCTCTATGCGTAATTCGTTCAAAAAACCCCTACATTTTCTATTACGCAAATTAATATGTCTACCGTTCATAAAAGTTTATATACATTGTATGTATATTAACTAGTTCGTGTGAAAAGTATTCTTTGTCAGTCACATCTAAGGAGACAGACAATTGCGTTTTTAATCAGTAATAAGTCTAATTTCCAAAGTATCCAAAACCACCAGTTCCCATAGGAATATGTAATCATTCTAAATAATTCTAAATAAAGCTGCTAACATGTCAGAAATAAGCAGTCAACAGTATTCATTGATGCAAGAGAGTCGATATTCTAATTTATAATTCAAATTTCAAACTAGTAGTCCATGAATAATCTCCAAGTCGAATACAAATACAGGTATTTCGTCCCACTTTGATTGCAACTGTTTTATAAAAGCATAATGTTGACTTAGTACACACGAATGCTTATACCTTCCATAGCCCCGTGCTAAGCGGGATTATATCTATGATAACTCTGAACAACTCTGAAAGAGATCACCAGAGGCCCTCAACGCTCTTTCCACATTTGCCAGTTTGAGGGCAATACTCATTATAGAATTTAAGAACTTAGAGCGAAAACTTTCTACAAGTTTAAATGTGACCAAACTATTGATGACGCAATTTGTTGAAATGTACTATTGTAGTGGGCATTTACAGAGGTGCGCTTGATGTATGCATTACAAAGAGCACAGAATGATGGCACTCAAACAATCTGATGCCTTCTAATCGGCTACATCGAAAATTTTTCATCCTATTCGTTGCGATGTGTGATACCGTCGAATTACCACTTCCGAAACCATCAACAAGATGAGAATGAAAGAAGAAGAAGAAAGACGTATAAGACTTTCATGCGATGCGATGAAGAATCTTTTGCCTTTTCGCGTGTAATTTATCAAGATAGACTTCAAACGGTGAATC